>NC_061122.1:117433619-117518284 GCF_002878395.1 Capsicum annuum | reverse complement strand
AGCCTCCTTATGAATTTTATTCTACATATTGTCTTTCATTTCTCTTGATTATTTGTTGCTAGCAGTTTTGGACTATGAGTTGGCTTACCTACTAGTAGGTCATAGTAGGTGCCGTCATGACCTGAGAAATTAGGTCATTAAATAAAATAAAATTATGGGAAGTTGGTTTCTAAAATAAAAAATTATTATGTTATAATAAAATGGGAGTTGGGAAGTAGATTAGGTCCTATTTTGATAGTTGGTCGTGATAGTAGAATATGCACCAAAGTTGAGGTATAGTACTTTATAGTTAGGTTTGAATGCTAATTTAAATCAAGAGGCTTATGAAAAATTATGTACACCCCCATGTGTGTCAGAGTATAGGAGGTTACACTCTATGGATCATGTGTGTGTGTTCCTTGATTATCTATTGCTTGGTCCCCATACACAAATGTTTGTCAGTAGATTATGGTTAATTTTTCCTTAAGAATCAGTTTGATTATATGTGTGCACGTTAAATTGATTATTTGTTTATTTAGTTACAATACCTATTATTAAATGATGAACTTATTGAATATTTAATACAAGTTTTTGTTTTTATATTTCATAATGTAATTGTTAAGAAGACATTGTGCATATGCAACTTTTGTTGATTTGAATTTACCATGTGACTGCACTTATACATAGTACTTAATTATTGTTGTGATATGACTTTGTAAATATTAGTTGTTATTGAGTTGGTGGTTTTGAGATGGTATAAGGATGGGGATATTGAGGTAAGGGTGGAATAACACTTATTTTTGGATAAGGATGGCATCTCACTTATTTAGGGATATGGGTAGCAAGACACACATAGCATATTTATTATGCCCGTCTCCTATAGATCATGGCTTGCAGGAATCCTTAATACCTATTGCATGTGTGCACACTGTGATTGTGGATAGTTTGATGGTTCCCTGAGCAAACTTGGTTACATTTGTTTACAGGTATATTTGGTTCCTTATGAATACCATTGGTTATTGATACTTCTTTGGGTGTCTTCAGTAAACCATGGTATTTAATTAATGTTTATATATTTCCCTTGAATGAGTTATTTACGGAATCTGAATGATATTAAGATTTTGATAAAGTTATGGTAAACTAATTTGATTTATAAGTTTTGCTGTGGTTGACATTAAAGTGAATATGCATAAATATTATCTTATTTACCTTAATTAGTCTTTTTATATCCACCAAATTCTTGTACGTAGTCCTAAACATAAAATCTCACTTTAATATATATTATGTTCACAATTTTTAGCCATAGACTACAACTACTCAATTAAACCTAGCCTACCTAGTGCGGCACCGTAAAAATTAAAGGCAAGATTTGAACCATGATTCAAGTACATGTAGAATCAAACTTCATGTTTTTATAGTTTGAGAAGTGATTTAGACATGTATTAAGGTTGAAATTAACTATTATCTCTTACCCAAGTCAACACTCATATTGATTCATTTAGTGTGAAGAATCATGTTATAGTCAACATTAAATGAACATAAATACTATATAATAAAATATATTTGATCTCAAAACCCACCAAATGATATTTATTTGAAATATCTATCCAATGTATCCAGTTTCTCCTCAATCAATTATTGAAGACAAATAGTATGCCTATTTTAGTGAAGCACTATCTAAGCTGTCAGTGGGCTGTTAGAAGACCCAACAGGCTGTAGGAATACTCCACGGGCCGTGGGAAGGCCTCATGACTAGTGAGGTAGCTCAAGTCCATTGTTAAGGGGAAGTACAAAATAAGTCCTAGATAATAACTTAGGCAACGACCCATGGCTAGGCCATACAAGCTTTCACTTGAGACATTGAAATGGACTCCAATATTCTTACACATGGATTTAAAGGGTTTGTTTAGTATTTATCCATTCTTAAATACTATGGTTATTTCATGGATATTGGTTTTAGTTATGTTTAGGGACATGTCCCAACCGAATATTATTTTTCTCTCTATTAAAGGCTTTGTGGAAGTAATTTGGGTTTTAATGGGTGGTGTCAATATTAGTGTCAGCCTTAGTATTGGCATTGGTATTGGGGTTGATATCATTTGAATGAAGTTAAGATTGTTCAATCCTTTTATGTTATGTTATGGATATGAACTTGGTTATTATATCGGTTTGGTTATGAGTATTTGTTAGCATTAGATAGTTGGGATTTCTTGGATTAGCCATGGTTATAAACCTATCCCAATGTCTAGAATTGAAATTAATTCTATCTTATTCTACTTTTGGAATTAACCAACTCAGGGTATACATATATGGAGGTTGGTTTGGGTAACGGGGGTAGTCCCTTATCTTGGTTGGACTTGGGATGCCCATTACGACAAGGCCCTGGTTCAGGTCATGTTAGGTTGTTTTATAGCTTTAGGTTTATGGTCAATTGGGGAGTCCATAAATCCGTGTTGATTAGTATCTCTTATAATGGTGAATAGAGTGCCACACTCATAAGGGAGAGACTACAAAGCATTTAAGAATGTTACTCTTTTTTGTGTTATATTTTCAAGCTTGGAGTCTAAGGTCTTGGATTCATCTGATTTCTATTTTCTTTTTTTTTTATCATACCTTGATGATCAGAATATCACGCAAAATTCTCTATCCCAACTCGGGATAATGATGATAGGACATGTTCTACTCAGGGGATCTATACTTAGTCTAGGGGTCCAGTCCCTGATAATTCTGGAGTTCTACTAGTTTATTCTAGTACTCCTCACACCGGCATGGTGAATGGAGAGTTTCATCAGTCAATCCATATCATTGCTCAGTTGGTGGCTTCTCAGGCTAAGCATAGTGCATCTATTATTTCATCATCTAAGGCCACAAGGGTTGGCCAGTTCATGAATATAAGTCCTCCAACCTCTACTAGTGTTAAGGTGGAGGATGATCCTCATGGTTTACTGGATGATATGGAAAATGTTTTTAGGATTATGTATGCCATGAATGTGGAAGGGGTGGATTTTTCAACTTATCAGCTCAAAGATGTGGCATACCAATGGTACGAGAAATAGGATAAGGCAAGGTGTGATGTTAAGGAATCATATTTGGGGGAGACTTTCTCTGATAAATTTCTGGACCATTTGTTTCCTCAAGAGTTGAGATAAGTAAAGGAAGATTAATTTGTTAATTTTAATTAGGGGAAGATGATGGTCAAGGAGTATTATAATGCCCCGAGAGTACCCCTTGGGCATCACACGGTGCTTACAGTCCCAAGCGACCACAAGCTAACCCATGAGCAAGTATCTGCTGTGAGAACTAAATAATAATATAATATACGGGGAAGAACAACTGGTTATCCATAAGGTTTTAAAAACTGAAGCAAATACTGAATAATAAATATGAAAAAAAAACTATCTAAATGTGATAAAAATAATGATAAATTCAGTAACTAACTGACATATCCAAAAGCCTCTAAACTGACTGAATATGAGTTGATGGGATAGGGCCCAACTAACTCCAAATAACTACTAAAATTTAAAAACATAATGCAAAATAGTCTATCCTCAAAATATGAGGATTCACCACAGCTACTGCTTAGATCAGAGAAGTTTATGCGCGATCCGAGAACTAGACATCCAAACCTATGATAAAATACATCATAGCGCAAAAGAAAAGGTATGCGATCAGTACTTCTAATGTACTGCTATGCTAAATATGGTGGAAAATATGCATGGTTTCAAGAACATGGATAAGTAATTGTCTGCGTATGTAGGCATAACATAAGGTACAAGATAGAGTGTATAAAATCTGTAGATACTTAGAGTTCATAGAGTCTATGATTACTGAGAATGAATGAATATTATAAATACTAAAGATTCATAAAATCTGTAGATACTGGGGATGCATGGCCAAGTATATAACCTGAAATGAATAAAATACGTAAACTTAAATATTGAAATAATGAAATAACTAATATTTGTATGCTTTGGTCAAACAACGATGAGACTGAGTGTGTGAATTAATTACGAGACTGGAACAGTAACTGAGCCTATAAGAGGTATCATATAACAGACATGCTCTAATCTGAGCTAATTCGGGTCTAACTTATAACCCTAGTGGGAAGGATGCTAGTACCATGCCATGGGTACTAACGCTGGCTATATGGATCAACTAAACTGGTATACTGTGTTGTCCTGAAGGACTAAGGGTGTCAAGCCTAAACTGAGGGGTGACTTCTCATATCCTATGCGGGCTACGTAGTTCTGGAGTACAGGGACTGCTACTAATGACTCTTCCTATCTGATGGGGAAGCCATCATCCCTCCAGCCACTCGGTGCTAAATCCTACTCGCAACTGAATAAAATTGGATTACTTATTATTCTGAGTTTAACTGACTGACCTAGTAATGCTCATAATATAATGTGAAGTTATTCTAATGATACTCTGATGGGATAAACTAAACAGCTATGGTTTTTAGGTATTCAAAACCCCCAAGACTCAAAAGCAGTAACAGTAATATGATACTTAAGCTTAGGAGACATAATATGCAAGCCTTTATCAAATATCCATTCTTATAGGCATTTTATCAAATACTTGGTATTAATAACTTAAGCAAATCATTGGAATAGTATTAAATTTCAAATAATAGCATGATTTTAAGATCAAAGACACCTGCGTGTGACTAAATTCAATGAATAATAACAATAAAACATGGGGAATTTGACCACATAAACAACGTCATTTAAACATGGTATAAAATTAATATTCATGGAAGTTCATGGATACTAATAAATTAAAATGACAATTTAATATCATAAATCTCGAAAAGATGATAGCTTTTGTAATTAAAGTCGGTACTTGGACTCTATGGGTAAAAGGAATCCATGGATGAACATTTAACATAACTAGGTCGATTAATTCATGAGAATTGTTGGGGAGTTCTTGGGATTTAATCTTGAATTTGAGAGCTAGGGTTTTTGTTCTTGAGAAAAGTATCTTAACTTTTGAAAGGAATTGAATAAATGATGACTACTTAGGTTATTCAGGGGTTTAATCTTGTGATTTAGACTAATTAGGGCCCTGTAAAAAGACCCAAATACCCCTAAAGGAATTTAAAATCTCAGAAATGATAGCTGAAATTCCAATGTTTGGCCTAGGTGCGATGCGCCAAGATCGCAGAGTCTCACTGGAAATTGATGAGTGCCATTTTGTCCTTTGGTGTGATGTGGTGGAATCACGGTCTCCTACTTTTTAAGACTTGGAAATTCATTGCGACATGGCTTTATCATGTTGGCTCACTGGTTTTGGACAATTCCCATTTAGCATGCCTCCACGATGCGTTAGTGTACCAAATGGTACACTATTTTATAAAAATGGCCCTAGCTCTTAACCCGGGTATTAGATTTGGGAAAACATTATATCGTTGGAAAGCTAGCTAAATTTCCTAAGAAATGGTAAGCTCTAAACTTAAAAATAATCAGTATGTTGATAATTTTGTATATGAATACTCATGTGCTGAGATTTAATTTTTTCTAGGAAAATACGGGATATTACAATATCTCCCCCTCAGGATCATTCATCCTCAAAGGAGACTGGTTAAGCTGAAAAAATTGATGGACAGAGCTTACACGCTAGACATGGATATTTGATGCATGGAATACATGAATAAATTGATTGATGAATGCACGATTTACTTGAGCATGATGTGCAACTGAAACTGAGCATGATAAAGTGAAATCTTAAGAAGATTAATACCTTAAATTGAATCTGAGTTTGTGGAGAAAAGATGAGCATAATTGGTATGCATATCTACTTTTGCTTCCCAATTGGCTCCCTCCACGAACTGATTCGCCTAAGAACTTTGACTAGTGTAACTTCTTTGTTCCTTAGTCTACGAATATGATGATTAAGGATTTGGATTGGACCCTCTTCAAAGGAGAGATCATTCTAAAGGTCGACGCCCTCTAAGACAACTATGACTATTGGGTAACCAATGCATTTCTTTAGAAAGGAGACGTGGCATACTTGGTGAACTCAATCTAGATCTTAAGGTAACTACCTTTCCGAAACAACTAAGAATTTTGTATGGACTGACCTATTGGTGACTGAGCTTTCCCTTTTTGTCGAACCTCTTTACCCCCTTCATGGGAGAGATATTCTAAAACACACAATTACCAATCTCAAACTCGAGATACTTTCTCCTCACATCTGCTTAGGATTTCAGTTGGCTCTAGGATGCTCTAAGACTTTCTTTAATCAACTGAACCTTCTCTAAGGCATCAAACACTAAATCTGCCCTACTACTTTAGCCTCACCTACCTCAAACTAACCAATTGGATATCTACATCTCTACCATAGAGATCTTCAAACGGAGCCATCTGAATGTTGTAATCATAGCTGTTATTATATGTGAATTCAATCAAGGGAAAGTAATCATCCCAACTACCTTTAAAATCAATAACGCAAGCTCTAAACATATCTTCTAGAGTCTGAATAGTCCTTTTTACTTGACCATCTATCTGAGGATATAAGGCTGTACTGAGTTAAACCTAGGTACCAAGATACTTTTGAAAGCTTTCCAGAAGTGAGAGGTAAATTGGGTACCTCTATGCGAAATAATGGATAGTGGGACTCCGTGTAACCTGGCCAACTCTTTGATATAGAGTTTGGCATAGTCCTCGATTGAATAGGAGGTATGTACTAGCAAGAAATAAGTAGATTTGGTCATCCTATCTACGATTACCCATGTAGAATCATGCTGATGATGAGTATGAGGTAAACCCATTACAAAGTTCATGTTCACTTATTCCTATTTCTATTTGGGAAAACTAAAATCCTTCATGGACCCACTAGACTTCTGGAGCTCAATCTAAACCTGCTGACACATAAAGCACTTATCTACAAACTCTACAATATACTGCTTCATCCCTTTCCACCAATAGGTTACCCGAAAATCATGACAAATCTTACTGGCCCCTGGATGGATAGAGTAACGCGCACCACACGCTTCTACAAGAATTTATTACCTCAGGTCATCTACACCAAGAACACATAGCTGACCTTGACAACGCAACACACCTTCTCCCCCTTGGGAGAAAACTTCTATCTTCTAATTATTGACTGACTCTTTAAGCTGAATCAACTAAGTAGAAACCTAGTCAGGCAAGCTGATGAACTTCCTAAACTAACCACTTCTTAGCATTCTCAACATGAGCAACACTACCCATCAACAATCTACTGAGAACATCTTCCACTATATTGGCCTTTCCCGATTGATACAGAACACTCCTATCATAATCTTTCAATAACTCTAACCACCTATTCTGATGCAAATACAAATCTTTTTGATAGAACACATACTACAAGTTTTTGTGATCTGTGAACACCTCAACATGTACCCCATAAAAATAATGCCTCAAAATCTGTAAGACAAACAACACAACTGCCAACTCAAGATCATGGTTCGGGTAATTCTTTTCATGGGGCTTAAGCTGCCTAGAGGCATAGGCCACCACTTTACCCCTTTCCACCAAAACAAATCCCAACCCAACTTTGAAAGCATTACATTGCACAACAAACCTATCTGAACCATTTAGCAAAGTCAGAATTGGGGCTGAGGTGAGTCGAGTCTTCAACTCCTAAAAACTTTTCTCATAGGAATTTGACCACAGAAAATTAACTTTATTCTTAGTCAATCAGGATATAGGGGATGAAATAGACGAAAACCCTTCAACAAATTAACGGTAATAGCCAGCCAAACCAAAGAAAATCTAGATGTTTGAAGGAGAGATAGGTCTAGGCCAGTTTTTCACTACTTCGGTCTTTTAAGGTTCAAATCTAATGCCATCATTGGAAAATGTATGGCCACGGAAACCTACTGACCTTAGCCTAAAAATATTCTTACTAAATTTAGAGAATGACTGATAAGCTCTAAGAGTCTGTAATACTATTTTGAGATGGTTTGCATGATCGTTTTCACTACAAGAATAGACAAAAATGTCGTTGATGAAGACTATAATGAACATGTCCATGTACTACTTGAATATGCAATTCATTAAGTCCATGAAAGTTGCTGGGGAATCAATAAGACCAAAGGACATGACTATAAATTGGAAGAGACCATACTGGGTTTAAAAATCTATTTTTGAAATGTCATACTCTTTAACTCTAAGTTGATGATAGCCTGATCTAAGGTCTATCGTAGAAAAATATCTGGCAACCTGAAGTTGGTCAAACAAGTCATTGATTCTAGGAAGTGGATATTTATTCTTGATGTTGACTTTATTTAATTAATGATAGTCAACAAACATTCTTAGAGAACCGTGTTTCTTACCCATAAATAAAACTAGTGTGCCCCATGGGGAGATGCTGGGCTTGATGTATCCCTTGTCTAAGAAATCCTTCAACTATTCTTTTAAATCTTTGAGTTCAGCTAGAGCCATTCTATATGGTGGAATAGAGATAGGCTGAGTGTCTAGGAGAAGGTGTATTCTTGAATTGATTTCCCTTTCAGGAGAAACTTCGGAAAGATCTATAGGTAATATATCTGGAAATTCCCTGACTACTGAAATTAAATCAAGAGTTGGAGTCTCTGAATTAGAGTCTTTGACTCATACAAGATGGTAAATACACCCCTTGGATATCATCTTTCCCGCTCTAATGTACAAATCAAGTTAAACCCTAAGAGTTGTAGTACTACCCCTCTATTCAAGGACTGGTTCATTTAGGAACTGAAAATGAACTATTATGTTTCTACAATCAACTGAAGAATAGCATGAGTGAAGCCAATCCATGCCGAGAATGATGGTCAAAATCCATTATCTCTAACTCCACGAGATCAACTGAAGTAACTTTTTGAGATATTTTGATCGAACAGTTCCTATATACCTGCCTGGCTACAATGGAAACACCAACTGGGGTAGATACTAAAAAGGGCTTTACTAGAGTTTTGGGACTGACTCCAAAGTTGATGGCTATATATGGAGTTACAAAAGAAAGAGAAACTCCAGTATTTAGTAAAGAATAAAAATGTAAATAAAAGACCTGCAACGTACTAGTAACTATGTCAGGAGAATTTTCCTAATCTTGTTGGGTCTGAAAATCATACAGTCTATTTGGATGTCGACCACTGGTAGCACTGGGAGTGCCACCCTACTGAGTTGGGCGACCGACTGGAATGGATGGCTGATGGGATTGGCCCTACTGGAGCAACTCCCTACCTTTCTGAGAAACTATCCGATAATCATAAATTTGATGACCGGGCTTTCCACACCCAAAGCACACAGTACTGCTAGATCTACACTCACCCTGATTATGTTTGCCACATTTCTGATATAAAGGATTCGTACAGGGATTTTTAACTCTTTCTTGGGACTTTGAGCCTGGTGCCCTATCCTTGTTATCATTTCTTAATTTGGACACTGGGGCACTAGCTGAAGAGGGTGTTGGAGATAAAGATATCTGATGAAACTGAGGACGGTTACCACCTTCTAACCTTGGCTAGTTGAAGTTAAAACTACCTTTCCTAGCTATTCTATTCTCCCTCTCCCTCTCCTTAGTATTCTGCTCGTGAATCTATTGAGCATGGACCATCAACATGTACAAGTCCATCTCTTTAATCAGTATTGTGGTCCTACACTCCTTGATCACACTATTAGACACACCAAACATAAACTTGCCCATCTTAGATCTACTGTCAGCCACTACATGAGGAGCATATCTAGCTAACTGAGTAAACATAATGGAATAATCCTTCATGCTCATGATTCCCTACTTTAATTTAATAAATTCTAACACCTTGGCCTCTCTAAACTCATATAGGAAGAATTTGCCTAAAAACGTTTTAGCAAACTCTTCCCATTCTATAGGCGCTACATCTGCACCACTATCTATCTTCTAATATTTGAACCATCTACAAACTATATCTTGTACCTAGTATATAGACAACTCATCACTCTAACCAGATGTCACCCCATAATATTTGTTACCTTCTACACCATATCTAACAATTCCAGTGAATTGTCTTTAGACTTCGATCCCATAAAGGAAAGAGGGTTCATTCGGGTAAAGTCATGAATCCTAGATGCAGCATTATTGGCCACTAGGTTGGCCTGAACATTAGCTAAAAACTTATTTTGAGCTGCTACAGAATTGGTTAGAGTGGTAAACTCAACTCTGAATTCTACGTGGAAGACATACTCATCCAGTGGATCTGCCTGGATGGGCGGAGGTGCTGGCTGATTTCTTGTTCTTCTTTCATTGTTCTTTTTAGGAGGAATATTCTATAAAAAGATGGAAGAAATGAATTTGACAGATATTTTAACATGAGCTCATGCTCAATCGCACCCCGTGAATACTGAAAGAAGGGTAACTTATCCTAAGCGCCTTATAGCCTTCGGCCCATAAGTGTGGCGTGCTATTCACCTATAAATAAGACTTTAATAGACATGGATTTTAGACTCCCTAGGACACTTAAAATCTTAGACTCTGATACTATGTTTGTAATTCCCCGATAGTACACCCTTAGCATCACACGGTGCTTACAGTCCCGAGGTACCACAAGCTAACCCATGAGCTGGTATCTATTATGAGTACTAAATAATAATATAATATATGCAAAAGAACAAATTATTAGCCATAAGGTTACAACAACTAAAACAATATAGAATTATAAGTCTGAAAAAAAAACAACTATTTGAATCTAATAAAAATACTAAAAAATTGAGTAACTAACTGATATGTCCAAAAGCCTCTAAACTGACTGAATATGAGCTGATGGGACAAGCCCCAACTAACTTTGACTAACTACTAAAATATGAAAACATAATGCAAAATAGTTTGTCCCCAAAATATGAGGACTCACCATAGCTACTGCTGAGGATCGGAGAAGTCTATGTGCGATCCAATAATTAGACATCTAAACCTATGATATAATACATCATAGCAAAAAAGAAAAGGTAAGTGATCAGTACTTTGAATGTACTAGTATGCTAAATATGGTGGCTAATATGCATGGTTTCATGAACATGGAAAAGTAATCGTCTATGTATGTAGGCATAACATAAGGTACTGCATAAATTACACAAAATAAATAGATACTAAGAATTCATAGAGTCTGTAATTACTGAGAATAAATAAATACTATAAATACTAAAGATTCATAAAATATATAGATACTGGGATGTATGACCAAGCATATAATATAAACTGAATAAAATCTGTAAACTTATATATTGAAATACTGAAATAACTGATATCTGTTATGCTTTGGTCAAACAACATTGAGATTGAGTGTCTGAACTAAGTATTGGACTGAAATAATAACTTAGACTATGGGAGGTATAATCTAACCAACATGCCTCAATGTAAGCTAATCGGGGACCAACTTGTAACACTAGTTGTAAGGGTATTAGTACCATGCCACGGGTACTAACATTGGCTTTATGGATCCACTAAACTTGTATACTGTGTTGTCCTGAAGGACGAAGGGTATCAAGCCTAAACTATAGGTGACCTCTGCGAGATACTCAAGCCTAATATGATGGGTGACTTTTTATATCCTAAGTTGGATATGTAGTACTGGAGTATAGGGACTGCTACTAATGAGTCTGCCTATCTAATGGGTAAGCCATCATCCCTATACATGCTCTGTGCTAAATCCTACTCCCAACTGAATGACACTGGATTACTAAGTAATCTGAGTTTAACTGACTGACCTAGTAATACTCATAATATAATGTGAGGTTATTTTGAAGATACTGAGATGGGATTAAGTAAACAACTATGGTTTTCGGGTATTCAAAACCCCTATGATTCAAAAGCAATAATAGTAACATGATACTTAAGCTTAGAGGTGATAATATGCAAACCTTTATTAAATATCCTTTCATATGGGAATTTTATCAAACACTTGGTATTCATAACTTAAGGAAATCATGGGAATAGTATTAAATTTGAAATAATAACATGATTTCAAGATCAAAGAAACCTACTCATGATTTAATTCGATGAATAATAATAATAATAAATGGGGAATTTGACCACAAAAATAATTTCAATGAAAAATAGTATAAAATAAATATTCATAGAAGTTCATGGAGACTCATAATTTAAAATGACAATTTAATATCATAAATCTTGAAAATACGATAGCTTTTTTAATTAAAGTAGGTACTTTAACTCCATTGGTGAAAGGAATCAATGGATGAACATTTAACATACCTGGGTTGATGAATTTGTGAGAATTGGTGGCAATTTCTTGGGATTTAATCTTTAATTTGAGAGCTAGGGTTTTTGTTCTTGGGAAAGGATCTGAACTTTTGAAAGGAATTGAATAAATGATAACTACTTAGGTTGTATAGGGGTCAAATCTCCTATTTTAGACTAATTAGGGCCATGGAAAAAGACCCAAATACCCCTAAAGGAATTTTAAAACTCATAACTGAAAGCTAAAATCCCAATATTTTGCCTAGGCGCACCGCGCCAAGATCCCAGTGTCTTACTGGAAATTGACGAGTGCCATTTTGGCCTTTGGCGTAATGCGGTGGAATCACGGTCTCCAACTAGTTAAGACCTAGAAGTTCACCGCAACATAGCCTTATAACGTAGGCTCACTGGTTTTGGACGATTGCCATTTGACATGCCTTCGCGATGCATTGATGTACTAAATGGTACACTATTTTACAAAAATGGCCCTATCTCTTTACCAGAGTATCAAATTTGGGTGAATTTTATATCCTTTGAAAGATGACTGAATTTCCTATGAAATAGTAAGCTCTAAACTTAAAAATTATGAATATTATGAAAATTATTTATATGAATACTTATGTATTGAGATTTAAATTATGCTAGGGAAATATGGGGTATTACAAGTATGCCTTTAAGTTCTACCAGCTTTCTAGGTATGCTCTAAAATTAGTGTCTTCTAAGAGGTCTAGGATGAGAAAGTTTGCTTCAAGACTATCTCGGGATTACATCCTTGAAAGAAAGACGGCATTGTTAATTAAGGACATATATATTTCTAGGCCGATTATTCTTATGCAACAGGTGGATAAGGAAAAGAACAAGCAGGATGAGATAGGTTGAAGGTAGGGTAAGAGGTTTAGGTTCTCTAACAAGGATAGTGGTCAACTGTAAAATAGTTAAGATGGTGGTAAGTGGCCAAAAAAGAAGTACAGGAATTCTGGTTCTTTCTCTGCACCCAATGCTCCTTACCCGAAGCCATTGCATGACAGACATTAGTAGGGTAGCGATAACTTCAGGACAAAGGTTGCCTAATCTTAGGTAAGTGGGACATAGTCCACTTCATCATGTCCTCCTTATAGGTTCTGTGGTTAGTTGTATCAGGCCACATGCTCTTATGATGAGGGAAGGGATAGGTTCTTTAAATATAGTCAGCCAGGCCATATGCTTAGAGATTATCTAGTTGGTAAGGTTTCTTTGGGAGAAAACAAGGCTCCAATTGCCTTTTTATCTAATCTTGAACCAAAAAGAGCTGCTACTATATCTGTTTCTACTTTTGGTGCTGGCATAGGCCAGAATAGGTTATATGCTCTTTCTACCCTTTAGAAGTCTGAGGTATTATCTTATATCATGACTGGTATATTACAAATTTTTTCTCAGGATGCCTATTGTTTACCTGATTTGTGTTCCATTATCTTTTATGTGACCCCATTTATTGTATTGTATTTTTATTTTTATCCCAAGGTTATTTAAGATCCTCTTTTTTTTCTACCTCGATAGGTGACTCTGTGGTTGCTAAAATAGTCTATAGGGGGTGTGGTATCTGTTGGTAGTAAGGAGACTTTGGTGGACTTTTATAAATTAGACATGTTGGATTTTGATGTTATTCTGGGTATGGATTAGTTACATTTGTGTTATGCGTCCTTAGATGTTCAAACCCGTAGGGTTGTCTTTAAGTTCCCTTGTGAACCAGTTATTGAATGTGAGGGTGGTTCCTTAGATCCTAATAGGAAATTATATCATATCTTAGATCTCAGAGGTTACTCTTTCAATGGTGTCTCTATCATTTAGTTTGGGTTAAATATTTAACCTCAGAAGGTCCTTCATTGCATTTGGTTTTGGTGGTGAATGAATTTTCTGAGGTCTTTCTGAATGATCTTCCTGGTGTTTCTCCAGATAGAGAGCTTGAGTTTGGGATTTATTTGGTTCCGTACACTCATCCAATAGCTATTCCTACTTATAGAATGGCTCTAGATGAGTTGAGGGACCTCAAGGAGCAAGTTAAGGTTCTCTTAGATAATGGTTTTATCCATTCTAATGTGTCCCTGTGGGGTGTACTGATGCTATTCATATGTAATATGGATTGTTCCCTTCAGATATGCATTAATTATCGATAATTGAATAAGGTGATGGTTAAGAACAAGTATCCTCTTCAAAGAATAGATGACTTGTTTGATCAGTTGTGAGGTGTCAAATTCTTTTGTAAGTTAGATGTTCATTCTAAGTATCATTAAGTTATGATTAGGGAGGTAGATATCCCTAAGAAAATTTTTCGTACCAGGTATGGGCAATTTGAGGTCTTAGTTATGTCATTTGGTTTGACTAATGCCCCGATGATATTCATG
This sequence comes from Capsicum annuum, assembly GCF_002878395.1. NCBI lineage: Eukaryota > Viridiplantae > Streptophyta > Magnoliopsida > Solanales > Solanaceae > Capsicum > Capsicum annuum. The sequence continues at coordinate 117,503,735 of NC_061122.1, read as the reverse complement.
GATTGGATGAACTTGGTATTCTATCAGTTCCAAGATTTTCTTGTCATTGTGTTCATTGATGACATCTTGGTATATTCTAAGAGTGAGGTGGATCATTCTAATCACCTCTATATGGGGTCGCAGACTATGAAAAAATAATAGTTGTATGCCAAATCTCTAAATTTGAGTTCTAGTTGAATGTTGTTACTTTTCTTGGTCATATTATTTCTAGTAAGGGGGTCAAGATAGATCCACAAAAGGTGGTGGTGGTTAAGAGGTGTCCTAGACCAATAACTCTTACCAATATTCGGTGCTTCTTGGGTTTGGCCAGGTACAATAGGATATTTGTGGAGATTTTTTCAACCAATAGCTGCCCCATTGACTTATTTGACTCAGAAGAAGGTAAAGTTATCTTAGTTTGATGCTTGTGATAGTAGTTTTGAGAAGCTGGAGGATAAGATAACTTTAGCTCCAGTTTTGACATTGCTTGAAGACAATGAGGGGTTTTTTGTTTACTATGATGCATCCCGAGGGGGACTTGGTTGTGTTTTTTATGCAACATGATTAGTTAATTGATTATGCCTCTAGGCAGTTAAAAGTGCAAAAGATGAATTATCCTACACATGATTTGGAGCTTTTATTAGTGGTGTTTGCATTGATGATTTGGGTGGTACTATTTGTATAGAGTTTTTATTTACATTTTCTCAGATCAAAAGTGTTTGCAGTATGTGTTTATGTAGAAGGAGCTTATTCTTAGGCAGAGAAGATGTGTCAAGGTTCTCAAGGATAATCCTATGAGCCTTCACTATCACCAAGGTAAAGCAAGTCTGGTTGCTTATGCTCTTAGGTGGTTGTCCATGAGGAATTTGGCATATGTAGAGAAGGAAAAGCGGGAGGTGGTGAAAGATATCAGCACTTAGCTAACCTTGGAGTTTGGCTTCTAGACTTCGAAGATAGTAGTGTGATGGTACATGAAGTGGTATGGTTGTCTCTTCATGCGAAGACCAACAAAAAGCAAATGCTAGACCTTGTCCTGATGAAAATCAAGAGTGATGTAGGTGGCCAAAATATAATGGTTTTGAGATTAATGGTGATGGTATCTTGTGGTACTAAGATAGGTTATATATTTTGGACATCGATGGTTTACGATAAAGGTTATTAGCTAAGGCACATGAATCATGCTATATTGTGTATCTTGGTTTGACAAAAATATATCATGATGTCAAGGAGATGTATTAGTGGAATGGTATAAAGAAAAATGTGGTTGATTTTGTAATGAAGTGTTTGGTGTGTGAAAGATGAGTTTATAAGGCCTGGAAGCTTGTATCAAGAAATTGATTTTTTGGAATTGAAATGGGAGATGACCAATATGGATTTCATAACTAGTTTTCCTCGGTCTCAAAACCTATTAGATTCAGTTTGCATCATCATTGATAGGATGAAAAAGTTGGCTCACTTCTTTCTAGTGAGGACTAACTTTTTGGTAGAGGATTATGTTAGATTTTATCTCTATGAGGTTGTGAAGATGTATGGCGTACCTGTATCAATCATCTCAGATCGTGGTATGCATTTTTCATCTTACTTTTTGCAGTAATTTTAGAAGGGGTTAGGTACTATGGTTAGTCTGAGTACTGCTTTTCACCTAAAGATGGATAGTCAAGCAAAAAGGACTATTTAGACATTGCAAGATATGTTTCATGCATGTGTGATTGATGATGGTGGTATTTAGGTTGAGCAACTTCCTCTTGTAGAGTTTGCTTACAATAATAGCTATCATTCTAGCATTGGGATAGCCCCTTTTGAGGCATTGTATGGTCGAAGGTGTAGATCTTTTTTTGTATAGTACAAAGTCAGTGAGGTAAATATTTTTGGCCCGAATTTGGTTTATCAGGCAATCGATAAGGTAAAGGTAATTCGGGATAGGCTTAAGGCTACTCAAAGTCACCAAAAGTCCTATACAGATATAAGGTATGGGGACTGTGAGTTTGAGGTTAGGGATAGGGTGTTCATAAAGGTGTCTCCCATAGAAAGAGTAATGCAGTTTGGAAAAAAAAGAAGCTAAGTCCCCAGTATGTTGTTCCTTATGTGGTTTTGTGGTGGGTTAGCAATGTTGCATATGAATTGGATTTGCCTTCTAGTTTAAGCTCTATTCATTCGAGTTTCCATGTCTCCATGTTGAGAAAGTGCATAAGTGATCCTTCATCAGTTGTTCCTTTGGAAGTTTTGGGTATCTCAGATTCTCTATCTTATGAAGAGATCCCAGTGATGATCTTGGATCAGTAGGTTCGTCATTTGTGAACCAAGTATGTAGCTTCTGTTAAGATTCTATGGCAGAACCACAAGGTGGAAGAAGCTACTTGGGAAGCGGAAGAGGTCATGAAGTCCAAGTATCCGTATTCATTTTTAGCTCCAGATATTCGTGTGAAAGGTATGTGCTCTTGATCATATCTTTGTTTTATAACTTGGTTAAAGTAAGGTTAATTTCTTTGCATCGTTGTTTTCTAACTAAGTTAAAGGTCAGAATGGTTATGCTGGGGTGTGACTCATGCTTGTATTACCTTGTCCGTCATTCAGGGACGAATGATCCTAGTGGGGAAGACTGAAACCCCCTAGGTTTTGACTCTTAGAAAATTTCTCAAGTTTTGAACTCTCTAGACATCATACAACTAGGAGTACTAGTCGTATGTTGGGATACAATTTAGAAGGTTCTAAGTTGTACCTTAAACAGTGTGGTGGGGATAGGTTTTTGTCCAAGGTACGAGTGGAAAATATACAAGTCATATGTTGGAGTACGAGTATCATGGTGCTAACTCTTATGATAATAAATGTGTCCTTGATCACATTTTATCTAGGGTATGGGTTATAGCGTACTTGTCGTACCTTAGGGTAGGATTTGGCCTTGTATGTTCGCATGTTCGTCAGTGTTGGGGTCTAAGAAGAGGCCTAGCGTATGATTAAAAGCATCACTCATACCCTAGGTTATGGATGGTATGGTAAAGTTGACCCTCACGTGGGTAATTAATACAGTTTAAGTTGCGGGTATTCTGGACATTTCCCCTTATAACTCCTTAGGACCTCACGACTTAAAACACCTTTTTAGGGCTTCATTAACCTACATACAATCAGCCAAATACTCTAAACCCTCAAAAAATCTATCAAGGCTCTTGGGTTTAGCAAAAGATAGGGGGCCATTCAACGTGGTCAATTGAGGATCATGGGGTTGATTTCCTCTCATCTTATTCTCAATATAAGGCATGTTACTCATTCCTCATTGTTTGTTCAAACTAAAAACATGTTTTACTTAATGGTTTTCATGGTAAAATTATGGGTTTGTGTTGGTTTTTAAAAATAGGTTAGGGGTTTTTGTTACTAATGGTCGAATGATGTTTTCCCATGTGCTATTTATTATAATGTTAGTTTAAACATATGTTTGTATGGGAATGGTCAATTGGTTATTGGTTTTGGTTCTGGACACGATATGTTGTCAACATGTTTGTTAAAATACCTATGATAATGGTTTTGTTGCATAGCTTTACTTTTATTGAAAACTTTTCATTGCATAAGATGTTAATGGAACCTAAATTATTTCGTTTGATTTTAAATAACTTGGAAAGGCCTCGGTTGCCAAGGTATTGGTTTAGTTGTAAACTTTGATGATAAGGGTACAATGGAATACCCGAAATGTTTGATTTTATTTACTACTTTAAAAACTAAAGAATGGTTTAAATGTTAGCATGGTTAAGAATGGTTTTGAAAATCTTATGGGGTACACGGGAATTGCCAAAGTGAACTTAAAATAAAAACCTTGTAGGGTACATAGGAATCCCCCAAGTGATGTTTCTAACTGAGTCTAGAGGGTACATGGGAATCCTCTCAAGTATTGGGAAAGGACCTTGCTTGTAAGATATAGTCAGTATGACAATACCACTACTTAAAGCCTTGGTTAATGATAAATTGAATGGTGGTCTTTGTTCTGTGGCAACGGTTTTAATGGGAAATAATGGTGGGGTTTGAGAGCTAACTGTGAAGGTGTGGGTCCAATGGATTGACATTGGAAACTCTTGTTTGTCGACATGAGGATTTGTCACGCTGACCACATCAGGTAAATAGGAATCCCCTAAGTTTTGATTATACATATGTATCATGGAGAGCGAAGGGTACTTGGGAATCCTCTACTCCTACGGTATATCTAGTTTATGTGTCTATATGCATCGAGTCCTATTCAGGGGCTTACATTGGACCCATATAGCCCATGGGTGGTTCTAGGATGGTTAAGCTATACATAACTAGGTAAATGATTTTAAATGCATGCTAAACACAATTCCCTTTCCTAGCATGGTTATATCTATGTGTACATATAGTTGCAAATGCATATGGTTGGTTTACTGTGTTTTTATTATTGACATTATTTTATCCTTATTTTAGTACTTACTAGCGTTCACCCGCTAACTCATCATTGAGATGTTGTATCCCGATGAAATGAAGAAATGGACCATTCTATTCAATTTGCCTAGTGATCAGATTCAGGATCAGTTATTTGATTACAGTGGTGAGCTTCCATACTTCAAAAGGCTCCATTTCATATCATGGATATCTTTATATACTTTCGTTATTTCATGGATATTGGTTTTAGCTATTGTTAGGGGTGTGTTCCAACCAGATACTATTTTGCTTTCGATTATAGGCTTATTATTCTGGGTTGGAATGGATGGTGTCATTATAGGTATTAGATTTAGTATTGGCATTGTTAGTGGGGCTGATGTCCTTTGATTGAATTTATGCTTGTTCCATCCTTTTATGTTATGTTACGGATAATCACTTGGTTATTATTCGGTTTGGTTGTGGTTGTTGGTTAGCATTGGATGGTTTGACTTGCTTGGTTTGGTCAAGGTTGTAAACCGATCCAAATGTCTAGAATTGTTATAATACTATCTTATTATACATTTGGAATTCATCCGACTCAAGGTATTCATATATCGAGGTTGGGTTAGGTAATGAGTATGGTCCTCGGTCATGGTTGGACTTGGGATGCCCATTACGACAAGGCCCTAGTTTAGATCGTTTCATTAGTATGTGTTCACCTAAAAAGATCTAGTTAAACATCAGAAGAGACTGCTATACCATCTATGTAGCTCCAATGTTATTCCTAACACAGTATATCATTTATCGAAAGTGTTGGTCGTACTGATTATAAGAAGAAATAAAGTTTGTATGGTTCACCAGCTTTCTAGATTTGGAGTTTTATTGGTTAACTCAGTCAAAGGTAGTATCTTGATTCAGAATAGGTCAGAATAATCTTTGATAGTGAAGGTGAAATGAAAGTAAGACAATGATTCTGTTTTGCTTAAGTTGAAAGAAGCAATCCAGAGTTAGAAGTTTGAGGTTTTTGAAAGAGAGATGGTGATCTTCATTGTCAGGGTAGACTACTTGTTTCAAAAGTGGATGACTTGAGACATGAGATGCTTATAGGAGCTCATAGTTCATGATATTCTATTCCTTCCTGAGCCACTAAGTTGTACCATATTTTACAAGAAGTCTATTAGTGGAATGGTATGGAGTAAGATATCATGAAATTTGTGGCTATGTGTCTAAACTGCCAACAGGTTAAGGTCGATCACCAAAAACTTAGTGGTATACTTTAGTATATCCGTATTCCCACTTAGAAGTAGTAAATTGTGGATATGGACTTCATTATAGAGTTGACCTATACTCATTAACATCATGATTGTATTTTGGTTATCGTAGATCAAATGACAAAGTTAATTTATTAACACCTCATATTCAGCTAAGGATTATGCTAGACTCTACTTTAGGGAGTTAGATAAGTTGCATGGAGTCCCTTTAACTATCATCTCAAATAGAGCTACTCAATTTACCTCTCAATTTTGAAAGATTTTTGGGAATGGTCTCGGCACCCAAGTTCATATTAACACGGATTTTCATTCATAGATGGATAGTCAGGCAGAGTAGACTATACAAACCTTTGAGGATATGTTAAGGGCATGTCTAATCTATTTTAAGGGTCGTTGGGATGATTATTTCCCCTTGATTGAGTTCGTTTATAATAATATCTATCACTTTAGTATATAGATGGACCCATTTTAAGATCTTTATTGTAGGAGTTGTAGATTTATAAATGGTTTGTTTGAAGATGGTCAAGCTATATTTATATGGCTAGATTCAGCTCATGATGCTATGGAGAAAGTATGGCTGATTAGAAAAAGGCTAAAAATAGCTCAAAGTCATTCGAAGTCCTATGAAAATGTGAGAAGAAGAGAAATTGAGTTTAATATTGGTTATTTTGTCTATTTTAAGTTTTCACCATGAAAGGGGTGAAGATATTTTGTAACACGGGAAAGTTTTGTCCCCTTTATATTGGTCCTTATAAGATTGTTGGTCATTTTGGTGATGTAGCATATGAGTTATATTTTTTTGCATACTTAGCATCAGTCCAACTAGTTTGCCATGTGTCCTAATTGAAGAAATGCATTGCAAATCCCACATCGGTTATTCCCTTAGAGAATGTTGGTGTGAAAGTCTTTCTTACAAGGAGGTCCAGTTGAGATCCTTGACCATCTGGTTCGTAGGTTGAGGAATAAGGAGGTCACTTCAGTAAAGGTACTTTGGAGAAATCAAATTATTGGAAGAGGTACTTGGGACTCATAGGTGGATATGATGACCCAGTATATCCATTTTTTCGCTTTGAACTCAGTTCTAGCGAGAGGTAATAATTTCTCCTTAATTAATTCTTTCCATCTCATGTAACTATGTTATTCTCATGCTATATCATACATTCATAAATCTAGTTTAATCCCTATTTCAATTATTGACTTAGTTATCAGGTCAGTACCCATCTCTAAGAAATTTAGTATTGGGATTGCTGCTCATTTCCCCAACTTTTAGGCTTAGTTAGATTCCATTTGGGGATGACTGACCCCAAGAGGGAGATATTGTAACACTCGAAATATCCAAAAAAGATTAGAACCATGCTTAAAGTACATGTAAAATTAAAATTCATGTTTTATAGTATGAGAAGTGATTTAGACATGTATCAAGGCTACAAGCAACTCCAAGCTATTAGCCAAGACAAGACCCCCCTTACTGTTTATTTATTATGTAGAATCTTTCTTTAGTAAGATTCAAATGAGAATATATCATATATTATAGATTATTTTTTATATCAATACCCACAAGATAATATATATTTGAATTATCTTTCTAACTTATCAAGTTTCACCTTAATATAATATCGGAGTATAAAGTTGTAGTCATTTAAATACATCACAATCAAAGCTGTCAGTGATGGGTCGTCAAAAGACCTGACTGACAGTACATGGGAAGACTCCAAAGTCCATGTGTAGGACTCATGGGATGTTAGGAGACTCATGGCCACTGCTGATGGAAATTACAAAACAATTCATAGACGATGACCCGGGACACGAACTGTGGCCAGGCCATATGGTCCATTTCTTGTGACATTGAAACAGACTCCAATATATTCCCACATGGATTTAAAGGGGTTTTTTTATATTTTACCATTCATTTAACATCAAATATATGTCAACCTATGCAATTTAAGCTATTTCAAGACTGATTATTAAGTCTTAAATTACCCTAAGTCTTTTATAACTCAGAAATCATTTGACACGGCTAATATAGAGAAAAAAAGATTCTTCACCCTTAAAGGAAAACAAAGGTTTATCTTTATCAAGCTCAAAATTTAAACAAATCACTATGGTTTCCATATCTAGTTATGTGGGATTTCATCAATAGGTTTCATTTCACCTATTAATTCAAAAAGTTAACTAAAATCCTTAGTTCAATTTTTTCTTTGTAACCTAGGGTTTATGGATAATGTAAATTCCTCTATATTATTGTGATCCTTTAGAATGATCTTTATCTCAATGATTCCCTTTAAATGCATGAGTTCATGATTTCTCAGTACATTGAATAATCCATGGGTTTTGGCTAGAGTATAAATTTACCCTTTTTCTTTTTGATCATTAAGTTATCATAGTAGTTGCATTCTTCATAGATGACGTGTTATGAAGACCAGATGACCTTGGATTTAATTCATAAATTCAATCCCTCAGTTTCCATTATTTGAATAATTTTAGACAAAGTATTTATTTCTAGTCTTTAAAATATTTATATTATTAAGCGTTTAAATTAAAACTTATTATTCAGTTGGGAGTAGTACTAGAATGCCCCAAAACATCAAAAACTAGGCTAGAACTATCTTCAATTACATATAGGCTTAATCCTTAAGTTTTTATTGTAAAGTAGGGATTTGTCCATGTACCGAGGACACAAGGACCCATAAGCCCTTAACCATGCCAAAACCTCCCTTATCTATATATTTCTCAATAAATAATCAGCTTCAAATGAGCATAACTTCTATATTATGATGTATATTTAATCTCCTGACCAAAAATGATAGATATTTGAATTATCTTTCTAACTCATCCATTTATGCTTTAATCTGGAATCAGAGTAAGAAGTTATTGGCTTTTTAGTGAAGCACTACTATATAGTGAAACACCACAAGCAAAACTATAATTGTGATTACATTATACAACAGTATAATGGTCTCATTTAATCGATAGAAGCCCAACATCTAAAAGAAGGCAAAGTTTACTCTCATAGCACGAGAACCACGATCATGCTTTGATATCCTGATCTTAGGCACGATCATGAGTCCTACAGATGCTCCAGATGAAACCATAAAACTTACAAACCAAGGTACAACCTTAAGTAGATAACATGATCATGCCAAAGATCATCTGATTATTTTCATAGTGCTCTTATCCAGATCTCAAACATAAGGGTACCCCATGATCGCAGGTTAGTCCTACGATCATGGGAAGGCCTCATATGCCCCTCCCAATAGTTTCCAGTTATGATTTTTAAAGGGGCATATACATTTTTTCTCATTATTTTAACAATGCCATACTATTTTGGGTATATCAAGTTTCATTATTGATGATAGGCGAAATTACGCGCCTATATCAATATATTTTGCCCATATTTTAGCCTAGTTTCGAGAACTAATTATCTATTTCGTACACTTTTAGTCCTTTTTCCTGTAAATGAGCTAACAAATGTGATTAGGAAAGTTTCAGGTATAAATGATGCAAAATACAGCAATTTATGGCTTACTTGACGCAAAAGAAAGCTCACAAACGAGATGGAAAGGAGCTGGACGCATAAAGGACTAAATCTGCTGCATGGAAAATCTGTCCCGGGCTAAAACAGCATTTCTGAAGACTTTGGGACTTACAGACACAAAGCTGGATTTTTGCCATAATACATTAACCTAGTGCAATTAGGTTATGTGTTTCATCATTCTATTTGGATTATAATTTTGTAACCTTACCCTAGTACAATTGGGTCAAGGATTTCATTAGTATATTAGGATTTGGTTATTTATTTTATTAGTTTAGTAGGAGTAGGATAGGAGTATTATAAATACCCTATCATGTTAGAGATTTTGGGAAGGGAGGAGACATTCTGACAATTCATTCATCTCCTTACAATTAAGACATCTTCCTACAACCCATTCTCAATTCTTCATTCTTCTACTCTTAAATTCCACAACAAGAGAATCGTTACTTGCTACGGAATCACTAAAACCACACGCCAAACACCTACTATTCACGCCATCCACCATGCAAAACGTGATATCCTTCGCATTCATGGGTAACTAAATCTCTTAGTTGGGGTTATGGAAGCCGAATGAGTTACTATCTATAGCTATGAGTTTGTGAGTTCAAGACAAGTATATTGCTTATATCATTATTCTCTTCATCTTAAATCTACATTCTTTGCGGTTCAAACACAAGAACACGCCATTCTAACATCTAACCTGTTCGAGAGAAAGGTTATTTGTCTAGAAAAGAAGACGCATAGACCAACGCCAGTCTAACATCTGACTTGTTCGAGAGAAAAGTTATTTGTCTGGAAAAGAGATAATGTCAAGGTAGTAGGACACCCTTTCCTATTAAAAAGCTAGTGCCGTACCTGGACTAACTTCTTGGAGAATTCGTACCGTTAGTCACGCTTTAAGCTCGAGAGAGTTAAAGTGAAATAGTCCTTGTTTAGGTCGAGAGACGCTTGGATTTACCATCGACTACAATTCTCTATAAGCAATTACATGTCAAGACTCTACACACTCATAGCCAATAGAGACGTATACCTCAGAAGGTGGACATAACCCCAACGCCTCAATTCTCATTGTTTACAACACACGTGACAATCTCTCTTTATTTTGCTATTTTCAGTTCTTACATTCTTGTTTTGGTTACATACTACAATCCCCCCTTTCCTACGAGACTTGCACTAAAAGTCTAGTAATTTCTCTTGCTTGTTGGCCAAGCTATTCTCTGTGGGATCGATACCCAACCCAGGTTGGGTTCTATATTTGCTAACGACCGCTTTACACTCCCACGAGAGCTGTAGATTGAGCGTTATCAATTATGAGGGTTAATATTACCCTAAGACCTCTTTATTAAGAATAACATCCGACCCTTAGTTTCACAGAAAGATGAACCCCAGCTCTGCCTTAGGGAAAGGAATATATATATATATATATATATATATGTAAGTATACACACACATTCCTTTCCCCAAGGCAAAGCTAGGGTTCATTTTTCTCTAGCATCAAATTATAATGAATTCTTCAAGGCTTCGTTCAACAAGTATATGGTATTTCATCAATGGTTCCCCTTTCACCCATTGAGTCCCAAAGTTGATCGGACTCTCCAATTTAGTTCCTTTTCATAATTTAGGGTTTATGGATATTGGTAAGTTTATTAATATCTAAGTACTTTTGGGCTATTGAGTTGTAATCGTTGTTTTTTTTCATAAATTTTAGAGTTATGACTTGAATATGATCATAAACCCTAGATATGTTGTAAAATCAGTTATAGTTGGACCTGAGCCATTGAATTCTCTATGTTCATTCAATTTATATAGTTAACATAATAGTTGCATTCTTCAAAGATAGGGGGTTATGAAAACCCGGTGACCTAGGACGTCATGCATATGATTTTTGATACTATATTCTCCAGATTTCATATTTTGAATGCCTTCATATTGTGCATTTATTTTCTCTCTTCAAATTATCGTTATATTTGAACACTGTGGTTATCAATGTCATTTAATTGGGATCAGTACTTTGTACTAAGTGGACATAGGGATGAAGGCTCATCTTCTAGTTAGTCTAAGACCTTTAGTAGAAGTCCTTAAGTCATAGAACTATGGGGCAACCATATGTTCTAAGAGGTCACCCAGTAGGCCAGTCTTTACACCTTAGTCTTTTTGGACATTAGTTTAGTCGATCCATATCAGTCAATGTTCAATCCTTTGGAAAGGTACTAAACACCCTTTAATCTAGGGATATAGTTTGGACGTCGATTTGCTTAGATTAGGGTATGCTAGTTATTAGTAGCTCTCACTGTCCATAGTTTAGAATTTACATCTAGATTTTTGTATGACCTTGTATTCAGTGATTCAGTTCATTATGAAGTACATAATAAATACTTGATCTTGCATTAATTTACCATGTTATATAGTCTATGTTCAAACTATATCAGTTATTTTCCTATCTCATATACTTATTAGATACAATCGAATACTTTCTTTAAGCTATATTATCTTATAATATAGGTTCTGACATTTAGCGTCTTAATTGTACCTACTATGATTTCTTAAAGTTTTGGTGAGCCCTCATTATGTTGGGACTAGAGTTAATATTGTATTTTATTTTATCTTTGTCGTTCCTAATTTTTGATTGTTTTAGTTAGCTGCAGGCTCATCCCAGTAACTCCTCATTGTAGAGGCTTATCATACTTATAATTAGATGTTAAGCTTGTGATATGAAATTTAATTATTATTGATTAGATTTATTTGAGAATTTATTTGATTATTCTATTTAGCTTCTGGATAAGTGTTTTATATCTGTTATTATTGATATTCTTAGTATATTGCAAGACCACGGGTTATATTGGGGTTACTTGTTATTTTATGTACCGTGGTATAATTAAGAGGTAGTATCGGGATGTATCAAACTTGGCATTAGATCCACAGGTTTAAATTGTCTTAATGTGTAAAAAAACCTTTTCAAATAAGTATTATTCATGCGTGTGAAGAATGCCATACTTATGAGTGAGAGGCTATGATACAATTTTGGGAATGTTTCACTTATTTCATGTTCATATCATATGATAGAGTAGGAGATATATTAATACCTTATTCTAACACATTCTCTAACATTTATAAAATATACCTCCAAGGAGAACTAATAGAAGAAGGAGTGGAAATGAGATCAGGGTTGAGAATCAGTAAGCACCACCAGCTCCTAAAAACCCTCTAAATGAACTAGTGTCCTATGCTAAATTCAAGGTTGATTTTACATCCTTAGACTAGATTATGACCATCTAGAATAACCATCCTTCTCTGGCACTAACCAACCCAGCAGTGAATGTGATAATAGCCAAAGTATAATATTTTCTCGAATATATCCTCTAGTGTTATTTAGGTCCACATCTGAATAGGACTTATAAGAGTTCATGGATAGTACTTAGAAGAATATGGAGAATATGGGTGATACCATAACTGAGTGTACTAACCTAGCCACCTATCAATTTCAAGGGGTAGCTGACACGTAGTATAAGCAGTGGAAGGAGGATATGGGTACATATGTAGAACTAGAAGAATGAGACTAGTTTGTGGTTATATTTTTGGATATGTTCTTCAAGCTTGAGTTAAGGAAGGAAAAGGTGCAATAGTTCATAAATATTAAGTAGGGTAGCATTAGTGTGAAGGAGTATTCCTTTAGGTTTACTTAGTTGGTGAGGTATGCTCCAACTATGGTTTTTGATTCCAGGTCCTATATGAGAAATTTTGTGTATAGCTTTTAGAAAGATGTGGTATAACAGTGTAGAACTACTAGGTTAGTAAAGGTGATGGACATCTCTACGCTGATGGTTAAAGGCTAACTGATAGAGAAAGCGATAGTTAAAGAGAAGGAAGGGGATTATAAGAGGGCTAGAACATGCATCATTAATTTCTTACATCAAAGGTCAGATAGTGGAAACCATTATCAGGTTTTCTAGAAATATTCAATACCTGCCCCACCTTCTTCTATTTCCCCAGTGCCTAAGTTCAGGCAATATAATCGAGATAAGGCACAAGTATCTAAGTCTAGGATAGTGTGAGTAGTATTTGTACCAACATAGTATGCAACAAATATGGTGAAAACCGCAAGTATGAGTGTATTATTGATAGTGATGGGTGCTTTGTGTGTGGCATGATATTAAAGCCTAGGTTTCACCGGTATTTTAGTATAGGAGAAAGTGTCTTGTAGAGAAGTATATTTATCTTCTCTTTTTTCTTGGACTTAGTTCTCTGAGATGTTCTTAGAGAAGTATATGTTTCTCTACCTTAGAGATTGTTTGAGGGATCAATTCTCTAGATTGGAGCAAGGTTCCATGACAGTTGCAGAGTGTGAGGCTTGTTTCCATGAGTTGGCTAGGCATGCAACTTTTATTTTTGATACTTAGTCTGGAATGGTTCACTACTTTATTATGGGGTGGAGACTTCCTATTTGTTGTGTCCTTAAAGTTTAGTTTTTGTGGGTAGGTCTTTTGCTGAGATATTGATTCACACTCGAGTGATGGAGGAGATGCATTGTGAGGGTCGTGAGGTCCGTGATAAGAGGCTTAGGTTTTAGGGTAGATTCAATGGATGCGTAGTGGTTCCCGACCTAAAAATGGCAGTTCTCAGAGTTGGTATCCTCTGAGTTCATCATATCAATAAAAGAGTCATCCTAGTCGACCTTTTCAGGCAGCTCTTCAGATTACTAATGGAGGTTAGTCTAGGGACAGAGATCGCCCTGGTAAGAGCTATGGTCAGTCATAAAGAGGTTTATCTTCAGATTACTCTAGTCATGGTACTTACTCTAAGTCAGCTGGGTCTGTTGGTTCTGGTTCAGCTCCTTTCTAATGTTAAACTTGTGGATCTCCTTATCACTATTCACAGGATTTTCCTAGTCATGGGAAAATTATTGCTTAATTTTAGAGTGTTTACCCTATTAGAGAAGTGTATACCTAAAATAGAGATGGTTCTCATAATGACAGGGGTGATTTCCAGGGTACTCTAGGAGGTTCTCAGGTAGGAAAGATAGAAGGTTGGTTAGGTGCCCAACCAAGTTGTGAGCATAGCCAGTTGTATGCAGTACCTACTAGACCCGAGGTTGAGACTTCAGATGGTATATTTGCAAGTGTGATTATGGTGTGCCGCCAGTCGGCCCTTGTTTTATTTTATCTGGGACCCACTTTTTCTTAGATATCTGCTAATTATGCACCATTGTTGGAGTTATCTTGTGGCTTATTATCCATTCCACTATGTACATCTACTCCAGTGGGTGATTCTTTTATAGTGGATGGAGTTTTTAAGTCATGTATTGTTATTGTTAAAGATGTTGAAACAAATGCTGATCTTTGGATTCTTGATCTGTATAGAAATAGAAAAAGTGTCAGTATAAGATCAATCCCAAACTCAATTTCCCTATTGGGAGGAATGCTATGAAACTCATCAGGGAAAACATCAGGAACTTACTAACCATGGGTATGATTGAATGAAGGACCCTTCGAGTTAGAATCTTTAACCTAAACTAAATGGTAAAGACACCCCCTTGAAATTAATTTCTAGGCTCTAAGATATGATATGAACCTATCTTTAGGTGTTAGGGAACTCCCTTCCTACTCTATAACAGGATTATTAGGAGATTTAAAAATAACCTTATGTGTCCTACAATCTAAGAAGGCATAGAATAATACAACTAATCCGTCCTTGAGATGACAACAAATATATCATGTATAATTCAATAAAATCCACCAAAGTTCCCTTACCATAAATAGATACCACACAATCAGGACCTACTGGGGTAGAAACAAAAAAAGGGTCTGAAATACGGTCAGGATAAAAACCAATATTCATAGCCAAAATAGGGTCACATTAGAGAGAGTGGACCAAGGATCAAGCAAATAATATACATTATTCAGGAAACATTCAACATATAATAACAACCTTAGGAGATGCCTCGAACTTCTTATGGGTAGCAAGATCATAGAGGCAGTTTTGACTAGTGTTGGACCCAAAATTAGCAACCTTTGGGGCAGGAGTGAAAAAAACAGTAACTGGGACCTTATTATACCAGAAGCAACTCTAGAAGGACAATCCCATTGAATATGATCAATTTGTCCACAACTAAAACACCAGTTCCTCTCCTTTTCATACTGTCCATGGTCTAACTTACCATAAAATTTTCAAGAAAGATGTGATTAAACTGGCTGGGCCCTACCAGTGTGAGATTGGGAAACCTATTCCCTAGAACCATCACCACTGTAAAAATGGCAATCACTGGATGACCTAAGATAACGAGAACCATCTACCAAATAGAAGATAAAATTCTACTAATTCTTCTTCTTAGATCATTTCCCGTCATCTCTACCACTGTGATGCTAGAATTCACCTTGTTTTGAATGTTTAAACATCTTACTCTATCTTTCCGCTATCTTAGTTTGCTTTTTTTTCCTTTTCAACTTATTGCATATACACCGTAAGTCTGGATATATTCATATCGTTGTTCACTAACGAAACCTTGCTCTCCTGAATTAAATAACGACATAACCTAGAAGCAAATTTTTTCATTCTATCCCTCATAATAGACACTAACTCAGGAGCATATCATGACAACTTGAAGAATTTCAAGGCATACTCATTTACCAGAGAAATCATCCAATAATGCTGACTCAGCATCATCACTCCTACACTTATAGCACTCCTCATACAATTAATATGCTATATCTTTCAACTAATATGCAGAGAACTCCACACCCTTTACATTGGTAGAATGCATCACTTAAAAGATCTTTTCTATTTAATCTATGAACCCTCGAGGGTCCTTTTTAACCTTAAAACCAGTGAAAACCAGATGATTCAACCTTATAAACTGGCCAGCTCTAGTGGCCTCAGAAGAGCTCATAACAATACTAGTAGGACCAGATTATTGTGCCTGAGATATTACCAATTGGGTCATCAGATGAATGAAGCAACAAAACTCGCTATTTGAAATATCTCCTTACGGTGAATGAGCAGGAGTATTACCTATAGAGGATCGATGGTACTATACGTGGGCATTTAGAAATAGCAACCCTAGATCAGGTCTGTATCCCAGGGGTAAAACAAGTGCTATCTATATTATCCTTAGATGGGAAAAAAGGTTTCTAAGAATATCAGATCTTCTTGGAGGCATGATCTAAAAGGAAAGTAAATAAGGATTAGAAAGATTTGAGACCTTAGACTCTATAGCCTTAAAATAAGTCAACAAGAAAAGGACTCTACTTGACATGGATTTATGGATGCCCAATTGACCATGAACCTAGGTTCTAATACCAACATTCTTCTAACCCAAACTGCGATAAGCATCTCAAGTCCATCGTGGATTGGAGACAATCCTCTTTTCCTATATAAATTGATAATACACACAAATGGGGGCTGAATTCCAACTTATAAAAAGTTAATAAATATATTTCAAAATACATGATCAATAAACATAAAACCATCCACCAATAGGAAAGACCATACCCAAGTTGATAGTTATCCAACAAAGCCTCTACCAAAACCAAATATCAATGAAGTTTTTGAACATGCCCTCGGCAGTAGTAAAAAAAGTCTAAAATAAAATAAAAGTTGTAGAAAAAAATTACTATGCAATCAGGCCTTCAGAAGTATGGAAGGTCATTACTTAAATGTAAACTCACAACCTAACCATGAGCACCTGATCACAACACAAAAAAATTAGAAAATTTTTATGTCTACATCGTGTGAGGATACAGCGTCTGAAGACGGTTAATGGTTTAAGAGATAACATTTTACTTAGGGATAGGGGATAAAATAATGCCATTCGTAACAATTAAAAATCAAACCAAAATCTAATGCACATAATCATATGCAATTACATATATACATAATATCACATGATAAGGTTGGGAATAAGTCTTAGCATGAATTTTAAAACTGTAACCTGGATTATATAGCTCAATCATTATAACAAAAGAAGGCATCCATGGGCTATATGGGCCCAACTCTCCCCAATGAAATAGCCCAGTGTGTGTAGATACATGAACTATAGGATGTACATATGCACCATGAGAGAATCAAACAACCTCGTATACCAAGGTGACTGAAGAACCGAATCATGTAATATAATATATGGGACTCGAACCTCTCACTCATGTGATATAATAATAGGGAGTCAAAACACCTGGTCATGTAGACCCCCACATCAGCAAGTACAATTTCCAGTATTGGTCCCTCGAGACCTCTACTTTCAAGACTCAACTATACAACCTTTATTAAATCTCAATTAAAATATTTGACACACATTCCCATTCATTGAACCATGATACACATTTAGTCATACACTATTTGTATCGGCATACTAACTACACTTGCAAGGTAACATTAACATCCCAAAATAATTATCATTACTCAAGGAAATTGACAACCATCTTGGTTGAATTATACATGAACTTGGGAGATTACATAACCCCATAAGGTTCAATTAATTATCATTATGATTTATTAAATATTCACACTATGCAATAGTTTAAGAGTAGTTCAATGTGCATACTTTTCACATTCAAAACAAATTTAACAACAAGGAGTTGAGGCCATTGCCAGTTCAATTGTAAATATTACAAAAAAGGGGGGAAATCATAATCCCCTGATTTATTCACATAACCATGCACCCCATAATTTCAAAACCATACTTAAATCATGAACATTAATATGTAAACCATGGGAAACATTATTAAAAAAAATATTCAAAATCCTCAACCCATGTCCAAAACCAACATAAAAAACATATGAATAATAATTTAAAATAAATGATTTAACATAGTAGGAATTGGGGAAGAGTAATACACCTGAAATACCCAAGATTATGGATAAAATCAACCTTAAAGCTCTCCTTAACCCTTTTCTTAGAAACCCTAAGTATTGATACTTGAGAGACTTGAGAGAGAAGAAAGAATGAGTGAAGTGTGTTATAAATAGAAATAGGTCTCCAAGTATGTTTATATGTTGTATTTTATTATTTGAATTAAAGTAAAATGTCTAAAATACCCCCATTAAAAAGCTTAAAAATAAATTGTTAGTCATTATGGGTCATATAACAACTAATGACAACTCATTACAACTTGTCTCCATGAGTCATTGGCAAGATTATGTTACCATGCACACTTACTTTTACCTTGCAACTCATTTACCATGGCTCATAATGAAACCCTACAACTCATAGGATCTATTCATAGTCAACACAAAAACTATTTTGGTATACATTGGTCATCTAATGAATTACACGCAATATCTCATAACAAGTCTTCACAACTTGTAGTGACCCACTTATATTTAGAGTAAAAAACTTAACCACACGTTGTTCAGGCAATGACTTAGGTCCAATAACTCATAAAGACTCTATATGACTCGTAGGGTAAGTTGTAGTTAGGACAGCGAGGGTAAAATTTAAGAAATTTCTTAAAGATCAATGCCTAGGGTGTTTCACTAATTCACTAGATGTTTTCATGGATTTGATGAACCAAGTATTTAGGCTTTATTTGGATTCCTTTGTGATTGTGTTCATGGATGACATCCTTATGTATTCGAGGAGTAAAGAAAAGCATGTGCAATATTGGAGGATCGTGCTCCAGACTTTAAGAGATCATATGATTTTTTTCAAGTTCACTAAGTGTAAGTTTTGGCTAAAGTCGGTGACATTACTGGGACATGTGGTGTCTAAAGATAGGATTATGGTAGGACCTGCAAAGATTGAGGCAATATGTAATTGGGCTAGATGTAAATCTTCGACTAAGGTTTGTAGCTTCATTTATTTGGTAGGTTATTATAAATAATTTATTGAGTGTTTTGCTACTATTTTTTCCCCTATGACTAGATTAACTCAAAAAAAGGTTCATTTTCGGTGGTTTTAAGCGTGTGAGTTGATGTTTTGAAAGCTCAAGGATTTCTTTACTTCAACTCTTGTTTTAGATCTCCCTATTAAGAATGAAGGATTCATTATGTTTTGTGATGATTTTGGTGTTTGTCTAGGTTATGTATATGTGCAACAGGGTCATGTTATTGCCTATGCTTCTATACAACTTAAGGTGCACAAGTAAAACTACCCAAATTATGATTTGGTGTTGGCAGTAGTAGTTTTCGTACTTAAGATTTAGAGGCATTATCTTTATGATATCATTTTGAGATTTTCACCAAACATTGCAGTCTTTAGCATCTTATGACCTATATGGATTTTAATGCTAGAGAGAATAGATGGATAGAGTTGATTAGAGATTAAAATATTTCTATCTTGTATTATCGGGTAAGGCAAATATGGTAGCAGATTCCTTGAGTTGGAGAACAGTTAGTATTGGTAGTTTGTCTTGAATTTTAGTTTCCCAGAGTCTATTGGCATGGGACATTTATTCCTTATACAACTTGATGGTTTTTCTAGATATTTTAGATCCTAGGAGGATTATTGCTAGTTTTGAGGCAAGGTCTTCGTTATTTGAGAAGATTCATGATCATCAATTTGAGGATAGGAAGCTTTGATTCCTTTGTAAATAGTCATTGAGTGGTGAGTCCAGGAGTAACACCACATATTTTGAGGGTATTTTGAGATTTAATGGCTGTATTTGTGTTATGAGGATCGATGATTTCTTTCAGCTAATTCTGTAGGAGGCTCACAACTCTAAATATTCCATTCATCCCAGTGCAACTAAGATATGTAGGGATTTGAAATAACATTGTTGGTGAAGTAACATAAACAATGATGTGATAGACTTTGTAGCTCGTTGCCTATATTGTCAGTTGGTAAAAGAAAAGCATTAATGACTACGTGATTTAACTCAGAGATTGCCCATTCTCGAGTGGAAATAGGAGTAGATTATCATGGATTTTGTTAGTGGTTTACCTTGTAATTCTTGTGGTTGTGATGGTATTTGGGTCATTATAGATCGTATGACTAACTCATCTTATTTTATTCCTATTTAAATATCTTTTAGTGCTTAGAGGTTAGCCCATATCTTCATGCGGGTGATAGTCCATTTGAATGGTGTACCCATTTCTATTATTACAGACTGTGATTTTCTGATCACTTTAGAATTTTAGAGGGGTTTTTAAGAGAAGTTAAGTACTCAAGTGGATCTTATTATAGCTTTAATCCATAGAAAGATGATCAGTCAGAGCAGTCTATTTAGCTTCTTGAGGATATGCTATAAGCCCGTGTTATGAATTTTGGAGGCTAGTTGGAGATGCACTTATCCTTGGAAATGTTTGAATATAATAATATCTATTATTATTGTATTAAGATGGCCCCTTTTGAGGCTTCGTATGTAAGGAGATATTATTCTCTATTTGGATGGTTTGAGACTTTCGAGGTTATACCCCATGGTACTAATTTACTTCAAGAGCCGTTGGATATAGCCAGGGTGATTAAGGGTAGGTTGAGAGTTGATCAAAATAGGTAAAAGTCCTATACAGACCATAGGATTTATGTCTTAAGATATGGAGTTGGTGATTATATATTCATCCAAGTATCGCCCATGAAGGGTGTGATGATGTTTGGGAGGAATTGCAAGCTCAGTCCAAGGTATCTTGGACCTTTTAAGATTCTTCATGTAGTTAGTGAGGTGGATCATGAGTTACCTGTACCGTCAAATTTTTCCATTATTCATATAATTTTCCATGTCTTTATGTTGCAAAAGTATATCCCTAATCTTGTTCATAGGCTTAGATAGGACTCAGTCCAGTAAGATGAGCATTAGACCTCTGTGGAGAAGTCGGTGTTCAATTTGTCTTGTGATGTTTGGAGGATACACACAATGGTAATTCCTATAGTTAAGGTTCCATGGAGGCACTTCCCAGTATAGAAGGCCACTAGGGACATTAAGAGCAAGATGTGGACCCAGTATCCTCAATTATTCGAGACTTCAGGTATATCCTAATCCTTAACTTTTACAGATGAAAGTTCCTTATGTAGTAGATATTATAATGACCCTTCAAGTCATTTCAATATTTCTACTTATTTTCAGTGTTAGAACATTTCTATAGCTTTCCTAAATTATTTAAGACTTGCTAGGCCTAATAAATTTGTTACAGGATAATTCGATAGCTTTTTAGAACCAATTCTCTGTTAAGATGTCTTTAGTTGTCCCAAATGGCCACAAAGAAAAAACTTAAGCAAAATAATGTCTCATGTATATTTAGACTGCAGCAATAAATCTGGAATATTGATTTTAGGCTAGGAAGACCTTTAGTTTGGGTACCAAGGCATCCGACCTAATTTTGACCTATTGGTTAAAATATTGTGAAATTGGAAATATTGGTGTGGGAACAACATTTGGTTGAAATGACCTCGGATAGAAATTCCATGTTCTCCTTCGTATTTGGAATGCTAAGTTTGGCTTGGTTATATAGTCTGTAGCATATATAGGATTTCAAACAAATCTCGAGAATCCAATCAAGCCAATTTTGTTGTTGAAAAGTCTGGTGCACTAGGTATTTCTGACACCCGATAACATCCCTTTTGACTATGATCACGACTCAATGTGTAGTTGATATACTGTAATCTAGAAGGTATATCGTGACCTCAAATGATGTAGTAGATAGAATATGGTATAATTGTGAGGTCTTAGGTTGCGATAGCGACTGCTGAGGGCCTGGAGTGGCTATGAAGTTACCCATTTACCATAATTTTGTTCATTCATAATCACTCCCTTTATAGATAAGAACCTAAATAGTGTGAGAACTTAAAATTGAAGCTTGTTGGTGATTTGGAAGCCAGAGTAGCAATTATTTTCATGATTATCCTCTGATACATGGTAAAAATTCACCCTTTTATTGATTTATTTCTTTAAAACTCAAAACCTTTATGGCTTACGTTAATGATTCCTTGACCGGGAATGAATGATTGGTTGGTTTCAAAAATTCAATTTTTGCAAGTAGAACCCACATAGGGTTTTGATGTGATTTTTGGGCTTGAAGTAAAATCGTGCAATATAGGTATCGTTATTCTCATATTGATGAGTATAATGTGTTTTTGATATCTTGGCATCTTGAGGAAGATTTTTAAAAGGAAAAATGGTAGCTTAGCAGTTCGTTGAGCTTTCTTCGGTGCTAAGGTAGGCTAGATTTATCCCTTGTTATGTTGAGATATCTCATTAGTATTCTTATGATACTGTTTTATATTTGGGATGGGGTTAGCTTTTGGTTTGACAAAATGCAAGACTGGGTTTATTTGGACCGTTTAGGCTAAATCAAAACCATAGAGTTCAAATACTTAGCTTGTTTCCCTTAACTCTTTGGAGAATTGGACTTTATAACTAATGTTTAGCATGAGAATTTCTTATATTTCCAAAGACCAAGTAAATTGATTTAGTCACCCATGCTTAGAGTAAAGATTGGTCGTAGTTCCTCCATTGAAGAAAGTTTCCTTAGTTACTAATTGGCTTAGTTGTCGTGTTTAAGAAGAACTTCTACCTTACGGATAGTTATGGATTACTATAAATCTAAGAGGATTTTTAGATACCTTAGCCTAGTCTAGGTAGTATTTTACTTAGAATGTATTTTGGCTTTTATAAGTGGGCTTTTTGACGTACCTTAAGTAAAAATTAATGATTAGTTATCTTGAAACTCTTATACATTTGTTGAATGCCTAGAGAATGCACTTTTAAGGAAACCTTATAGTTTTCGTTACTAAGTTAACTTTTTTTTCATTGTTCCCAGGGATATTTTGTGGAATCTGTTCCCATGTTGCATACAGTAAAATCTGAACGGAACCCTGCAGCTCTTCTTTCTTTCCTCGTGAACAGGAAGCACACCATTTGAGGAACCTTTTTATTTTTCAGCTATGATGAATGTTGTTAGAAGTAATGGTTAAGTAATTATGCCATATGTGCAATTTATTGGTTAATCTTATGTCAAGATATTGATTATACTATTGTTTTGTCTATTGATTAAACTACCAAATATACCGTTGAATGAGCCCTTAACTATGATATTGTCTAAGCCATTGATTATATTATTGACTATGTTATGAATAAGATATAGATCATGCCATGGATTAGCTATTTCATAAGATACTGATAAACTATCTTTTATGCAAATGATAAGCCATTATATATACTATTGATAAGTTATTTCTCATGATATTGCTTATGATTATTATAATGTTAAACATTTATGTTACTAATCATGTCAGAAAGCATCCTTATTGATGACTTTAGTAATGGTGTTATTATTTATGCTAGAAGATATGATTATTGATTATATGGAAAATTATGCTAGAAATATTGATACTTCACTATTTTAGAACTTATGGTATTGATTATATACCCAGATAAATTCAGAAAGATGATGATATATTGATACTAGGCAAGGTCAGAGGATATTAAGATAATATATTGATACCTAGCAACACCGGAGGATATCATGATGATATATTGGTACACGACAAGGACGGAGGATGAATATGATGACATATAGATAATCGATAATGCTGGAGGATATTATGATAACATATTGATACCTGGCAAGGATGGAGGATACTTATGATGATGCATTAATACTCGATAAGGTGGGAGGGTGATTATATTGATGTGCCTATATGTGTATCTACTTGTTTGAGTTTGGCTATGCCCTATTTATGGCATATATATATATATATATATATATATTCTTATATGCAGTTGGGTATGATATTGATATTAGGGTTGCTGGTTATGGCCTAAAAGTTGTAAATGATTAGTAATGATGATTATTAGTTGTAACTGATGATTAGAGGTGGATATTATTTAAGTGACTAATAATAACTAGTTGAACAAAGGATTAGTTGGTAAACAATAAGCAGTTAATAAATGATGTAAATTCATAAATGGTGTTTAGCGGATACATGTTGAGTAGTTATGAAATGATGACTATTATTCAAGTAACTTAGTGAGTATGAGATGGTTATAAAATAAATTGTGGATAGTCAGTAAGTATGATAAGTTTGAGAAATAATAGTAATATTATGGATCGTGGTTTCATTGTCAAACATTGGTAAATTATGATAATGTTGGTAAATGGCATATAGATGATAAACACATTTCCAGAAGTGTTTCCAAAAGATCTACCTGGAGTTCCTTACAAATGGGAAATTAACTTTGAACTAGATCTTCTTCTAGATTACCATCCTATATTGATTCCACCATACATAATGGATCCAATGAATCTTAAAGAGTTGAAGAATTAATTTAGGATCTCCAAGAAAATGGTTTTATCAAGCCTAGTGTCTCTTCATGGTGTTCTCTCATTCTTTTTGTGTGCAAGAAAGATAGTTCTCTTGGAATGTGCATTGATTACAGCAAGTTGAACAAGGTCACAATCAAAAATAAGTATCCCAATCAAAAAATTGATAACTTGTTCGACCAGCTTCAAGGTGTAAGTTGTTTCTCTAATATAGACCTTGGATAAGGCTATCTTCAGCTCAGATCCAGATAACATAAAATTTTAAAGACATCCTTTTCAATGAAATATGGTCACTTTGAATTTTTTATATGCCCGTTAGACTATTGAATGATCTTGTAGATTTTTTTAGAATTGATGAACAGGGTAGAAAAGTAATACATGGGTACATTCATCATTATCTTTATAGAGGACATCCTCTTTAATTGTCGGAGTGAGCATAAATATGTAAATCATCTGAAGATTGTTTTACAGATTCTTTAGGATAGCCAACGATTCACCAAACTCAGAAAGTGTGAATTTTTGTTGAATTCAGTTATATTCCTTTATAATATTATTTCTGGCAAAGGAATTTTAGTTAATTATGAAAAGATTAAAGCAGTAAGAAACTAGCCCTGACCTATTTCTCCAACAGATACCAAGAGTTTAATAGGCTTATCCTATTATAACAGATGGTTTATTGAGGGATTTTCCTTTATTTCTTATCCAATGTCCAGGTTGACTTAGAAGAAAGTTAAACTTCGATTGTCTGATTCTTGTGAGAAGAGTTCTAAAGAATTGAAAATTTGACCCCAACACTCTGGTTTTAAATTTGCCTAAGGAGTTAAATGATTTTTTGGTAATTGTGGTCCTTCTCCGGTTGTACTTGGTTGTGTTTTGATGCAATTGATCAAGGTTATACCATATGCCTCTAGACAAGTCAACGTTATGAGAAAATCTACCCAACTCATGATCTTGAGTTGAAATGGTTGATTTATCCTTAATGATTTGAAGGCATTACCTCTATGGGGTTTATATTGACTTGTTCATTAATCACCAGATTCTTCAGTATGTGTTCAGTCAAAAAGATTTAAATTTCGATCAGATTAGATGGATATAGTTGCTAAAGAATTATGGTGTGAGTGTTTTGTACAATTCGAGTAGGTCCAATATGGTGGTTGATGCTATTAACAAATTATCTATAGGAAAAGTTTCTCATTAAGAAGATAAGGAGAAAGAACTATCTTGCAAGGTTCATAGACTAGCAAGACTTATAGTTTGATTTGTTGACTCCATAGAAGGCAGTATTTTCTCCGACGTGTTTGGAATCCTTTTTGGAAGTTGAGGTTAAGGAAAATAAAGATAGTGATCGTATTTTTCTTAGATTGAAAGCAGTGATCCAAAGTCACTAGGTTAAGGTTTTATCCTAAAAGGGAGATGTGTTCTTTTCGATCATAGTAGACTTTGTGTTCCAAATGTAGTTGAATTAGGAAAGCAGATGATATTAGAGGCTTATGGTTTTTGGTATTATATTATGTTTGGAGCCACTATTATGTACCGTGATCTATAAGAAGTATATTAGCAGAATAGTATGAAGAAGTATATCACAAAATTTGTGGGTAGGGAACCAAATTTCCTATAGGTTATGGTTGAGTATAAGAGACCTGGTGGAATGCTTTAGGATATTAGTATTTCGACGTGGAAGTGGGAGGTATTTAATATGGACTTTTGTACAATGTTGCCTTATACTCATCAACAACATGATTATATTTAGGTTATAATGGACAGAATGAAATAATCGACCTATTTTTTGCAATCATTACTTTAGATTTAGTTGAGCACTATCATAAACTCTATTTCAAGGAGTTGGCTAATTTTATGGAGTCCTCTTGACTTCCATTTCATATACAGGTACTTGGTTTACCTTTTGGTTTTGGAAGACATTTTAGAAGGGTCTTGGCACCCAATTTTATCTCAATACAACTTTTCACCCTTAGGTAGATGGTTAGGTAGAAAGAATTATTTAGACCACAGAGGACGTATTGAAAGCTTGTGTGATTGATAGTTGGGATAATCATCTATCTTTAATCGAGTTTGTGTATCATAATAGCTATAACTTACTATTTAGATGGCCTCTTTTGAGGAACTTTATGGAAAGAGGTGTAGATCTTCTATTTGTTGTTTTGAAGTCGGTGAAGCTCTATTGATATGACCAGACTCAGTCCATGAGGCTATGGATAAAGTTTTGCTAACTAGAGAAAGCTTAAGAATTGCTTAGAGTCATTAGAAATACTTCATAGATACGAGTAGAAAAGAACTCGAATTTTTTGTTGGTGATTTTGACTACTATAAAGTTTCACCTATGAAAAGGGTGAAAAGGTTCAGGAATTAAGGAAATCCCCATCCCTGCTTTATTGGTCCTTATGAGATTATATGTCATTTTGTCAAAGTAGCCTGTGTGTTATATTTGTTGCCAAACATAGCAGTAGTTCATCCATTCTTTCATGTTTCCTTGCTAAAGAAGTGCATTGGTCATCCCACATTGGTTGTGCCCTTATAAAGTATAGGCGTGAACGATATTTTTTCTTCCAAAAAAGATCTTGTTAAAATCCTTGTGTGTCAGGTTCATAGGTTAAGTAATAAAGAGGTCATATTGGTAAAGGTTCCTTGGTGAAAACAGTCAGTTGAGGGAGCTACTCGTTAAGAAGAGGTAGACATAATGACCAAGTACCCCCATATCATTCCTTCAAAATCAGTCCTAAATTTAGGTAATATTTTTTCCTTAATTAATTAATTATTTTTATTTCATGTCACCTAGTTATTCAAATACCATAACATGTATCTATGAGTCTAAATCATTACATGTTTTAGTTATTGACCATTAGCTGCCAGTTTTCAGCTCTGAGAAACTCAGTGTAGGAATTATAGATATATATAGTGTAAAAGGGTTCCAATAACATTAGGATAAGTGGTGAACAAATGGCGGGAATTGTTGGTCCTTCGGCCTAAATTTCCCTCTCAGTCAGTTGCCCCTTGGGGATAAATGACCCTAAGAAGGAGATATTGTAACACCCTAAGAAATCCAAGCCAAGTATAGAACCATGATTAAAGTATATATAGGGTTAATCTTAAAATTTTCATAGTATTATAGAGGATTTGGCCATGTACCAAGGCCAGAAGCACCCCTTACCTCTTAACCAAGCCAAAACCTCCCTTACCGATCAATTTCTCGAGAAATAATCTTTGAATGAGCATAACATCCATATTATGATGCATATTTATCTCGAAACCAACAATATATATATATATATATATATATTTGAATTATCTTTCCAATTCATCCATTTTTACCTTAATCTGGCATTAGAATAAAAGTATGGCCTTTCTAGTAAAGCACCGCTCTATAGTGAAACACCACGAGCAAAACCTTAACCTTAATTATATTCTATGACCATAAAATGGTTTTGTTGAACCCTTGGGGTTGCACCACACAATGAGGGACCAGGTCCTTAAAAGTCAATCAAAGGCAATAAAATAATATAGGTAGGAAAACAAAAGCAGTGTAGCAAAGAAACAACATACTAGATTTAACGTGGAAACCTCCTTGCTTAAGGGTGGAAAAACCACAACTTTTCCTGACAAGCACTAATAAAATCCACTATAATCAACCTCTTAATTACAGACTAAATTTTAACCTAACTCGAGGCTCCTTTCTCTTGCAATAACTCTACTACTATCACATCTTGGGAACTCTACCAAGGATCCTCTACACTTATTAACTCAAACTAGTATCAAACTTGGGAAAATCTACCTAACCACTCTCGAGCAACTACAAAGAAAGACATTACTCTTATAGCATGACTAATTCTTTTACAAATCAGTAGTCAAGAATACTCACACACTCTATAAGCATACTACAGAGTAATGAACATGAGCAATGCTTGAGCAATCTTGAAATAGTGGTTTTACTGCCTCTCTTCACTCTATCGATTTGTGCAAAAACTATTTGATGAAGAAGCCCTTTTATCTTTTCTAGATGGGTGAGGATAAGGGATGAAATATGATTGTACCAGGTGTCCTGTATAGTACAAGTAAAACCTGAAAGTTTGTTACACAAGAGGAAAAAATAGTCCAGACACGTGTGCCAGCTGTTCCATGCACATCCAAGGACTTGTTCCCTTGAAGTTAGTTGTTTATCACCAAAACTACATAATATCAATTTTCCCCTTTATTAATGATCACAAACCAATCATACATATTTGACCGCATAAATCACATTTAATTAGTGTGATTACCACTCTAAAAATGAACGTTCCCCCTATCATCATGCTTCCTCCATCATACAACACAAGGTTGTCATTTGCAACAAAAACACTAATTTCTTTTCCCTACCTCATACACCTTCATTTAGTGCATTTACATACTTCCCCTATCATCAAGACTTCCTTCATTCATCTATTCAACGCATCACCTACTTCCCCCTTTCAACATGTCATTCACATTCACCTAGTACCTAGTCCCCTACTATATGTACTTTGTATTCCCCCTTTTGGCATCATTAAAAAGTGAGAGCAGTAAATAAAGACTAAATTAAGCCCAAATTAGTTACCTCATGACCACTAGGCAACACTAACATAAAGAACAACTTAGCAATTCAAAGGTAACAAATGTAACACAAAAAGAAAAGGTTAATTTATAAGTAGAGGATAAGTATCATTCCAGTGCATAAATTAAATATTCTTAGGGAAAAAGCCAAAGAAATTAGAAAAGTAAAGTACAGGGAAAATATTTTGAAGGAGTAGGGTTAAGTTGTTTTTGAGATGTTGTATCCCGGCATTCAAGCTAAGGAAATCATAATTTAATATTAACACCCTCTTCTTCAGTTCAACATTCTCAGTTCTAAACAAGTTAGTAAAACATGCACTTCGTTTGGAGAAATATTGAATTGTCCCTTGGATCATGCTGATTTCTTCATCATTGGAAGCTAGGTTGAACTTCAGTTCCTATATTTCCTTGCTGATCTCCCTTTGATAAATACTACCTAATTTGACACACTCAATTTGGACCAGTGTTTTTATACCAAGCATTTGAACCACAGATCCTTGGGTTCCAAAGTCATAGGCAATGCCATAATGATCAAGTATTTTATTCAACCAATATCCATAAGGCACGCCATGCTTTCTATTTTTCCCAAGGACCACTTTGTAAATTTTTTCTATCATCAATGCAGCTAGATTAATGAACTCAAAGCAACTATGGCATTCCATCACATATGATTCAGTCATTGAGGAAATGTTTTTCTTTTGTGAGATAGGCTAAATTAACTTATTCGCAAAGTCAAGAATCAATTTAAACTCACTCTTGATTAAGTTCCTATTCACTAGAACCATAAATTTCACTTTGTCCTTAGATGCATTTGCTAAGAATTCTATTAAGGCAGCTGTTTGCAGATAGTTCTCACCGCATATATAGGAACTTCCAAAATGCTTCTTAATGTTTCCTCATTTATCTTTATTTCCTTTCCTTGGACATATTCATTCATATTCATTCTATCTTCTGAGAATTTAAAAGTGAAATAGATTTTCTTGACTATCTCATAAAAAACTCTGTTAATAGGTCCTTCCATGAGATGCATCCAACCTTGTTTTTTAACTCTCTCAAATAATTCCACCATTCCAAGTTATGTTAGCATATTTGAATTAAAAATGTTTCTAGTTAACACCTTTTGATTCTTCAAGAACCTATTTCTAACTTCCTTGGATGCAACCTTACATTTCTCCCCATTTTTTCCTCTGGTATAAGTGATCAAAGATTATATTATTGCTACTTTTCTATTTTTGGGACTAGGTCCCTCTAGAGTCAACTACTTCTCAGTAAAACTTTCAGACCATTTTTCAAAATTTCATGGTGTTTTACTGATATTGATTTTCTTGTGATCAACTATGCTCTTTCCTAGGTTATTTGACAACAATAGATGTTTTTAGCAACCCATGTTTCATCCATCACAATATTATCAGAACAATTTTAAGGATTTAGAGATTATACTTCATAAACAAGTTTAATAATGAAGGAGTTAAGCATTGGAAGAGTAGGATAAGAAGGATGTTTTCAGGAAGGTTTGGAATGGATTTGTCACAATGCTAAGCTCAAATAATTTGGAGGACATGGAAATAGAAGAGTTGCATCCATCAAGAAGGTCCTTTTCTTAGGAAGGTTATTTGGGATTGGGATTTTCCTTTTTGATAAGAGAAGACGTGGGTGAAGCAAAATTTAAGGATAATGAGCACAAGGAAAAGTTTTCTGGGGGAAATAGATATGATTAATTTCATACTTTTAGGTGACTCGCCTTTAGTTTTAGCATAGGAAAACCATTTTTATGACAAAAGGACAGGGAGGTCACAGATTTTTCTTGACAGAACAGACAAAATTTTCATATACTTGATACAAACCTACGAGATGGGACTAAGTCCCTCTTTAGTTTGAGAATATCTTCAACTATGTTCTTGTCACATCTGTCAACCTCTAAAGTTTCTCCCATGGGTGTATACCAGAAAGGGTATGGAACTGAGTTAGACAAACATGAACCTAATTTACCAATGATACCTGCCTTAAGAACATAGCCAAATTTTGTAAGGGAGGTTGATCCATCTAGTAAGATGCGCATTGCAACAACTTGTTAGATTTATTAAACCGCATCATACCATGACTTTTTATGGAAATAGATCTAAGAAATTGGTCGTAGATGGGGCAATATTCACAAGGCTGAAGCTTCTTCAACTTAGATGAGTTTCCTAGGGATCAAGTCCTTGAGAGTTTTATCATGACCCTTTATGATTATTTTTGGTCTTGAGTTAGGATTAGTGAATGACATTTGCATCATTACCATTCTCATCTACATATTCCAACCTTTACTTATCATCTTCAGAATCATCAACCCTCTTTCTTCAAATCACACAATTTTCTTCTTGTGATGGAGATTTTCAACTATATTCTACTATGGATTAGGTACTTTGAAGTTTGTTATTTCACCTAAGATACTTCCATCATATAGTGCATTGAGAGACAAAATACAGTCAAACCTTTCAATATTGAGCTTTTTGATCACTCATTTTATCCTTAATGAAATTCTGTTCTCATACCTAAGAACATGATCACTAGTCAAATTTGGGAACCCACTTTAGTCTGAGTTCCCAGTAGTAGGAAAATGGAGGGATCAAATCCTTCTTAATACATCTAGGTAAAGAGTTCCTTTTTAGAATTTTCTAAGTCTTAAAATCTAAAGAATGTTCATTCCCTTGCAGAATCTATCTGGAACAATTCATTCTAGCTCTAGTCCAGCTCTATCAATTTTCTTTTGTGTGTCCAGCTCTTCCAAAATAACTACATAGAGGCTTGTGGACCGTGTTCTAAGCATTATGATCAACCATTCCTTTTGACCCACAATCAGGTTCCTTTTGGATAGCAAAAACCATTTTTATAATTAGCACCTTGACTAGTTAAGTTAATAAGGATATGAGAGAATGTAATCCATTGGAGGTATCTTTTAAGCTCTCCCTTTAAATGAACCAAGTCCCTTTCAAACTCCTTATTTTCCTAGAGAGTAGACATAAGATGATTTTAGAAATCCTCTAATTTCTCTACAATCTCAACTTAAAACTTTGATGCTTATTTTTTTCCTTTACTCTCAGAAGCATCTATTTTCTCTCATTGACTCACGAAGCTTAGATTCTTAAATTTGATATTAGCAACCTGTTACTCGGTTTTAAATATTTGGAGAGTTAAAGCTATAAATTCTAACACCAAATCTTCTATTATTCCTTATAGATAATATTTTTCTATTTATCACATGAACTATTAGCTTTCTCCAATTGATTAACGAAGCTTAGATTTTTAGATTAACTAAGCTTAAATTTTTAGATTTTAGCTTTGTAACCAGTTCCTCAATTTCAGATATCTGTAGGGTTAGAGCTATCAACTCATGATCTTGACTTTCTACTTTTTCTTCTAGAGCATTTTTTCATTAGTCATTTCACACATGGAATCAATCAACACATTGGTAAGATTTTTATTTTTCTAGCAGAGTAGTTCTCTAAGTTTTCCTTAATCTTAAAAAGTGTTACCTTATTTTCTTGTTCTTCTTCAGTGTTTACCATAAAAGCAAATAAGGACTCAAATGTCAGTTTCTCATCCTAAACTGCCAGCATAGAAACATATTCCTTCTTCCCATCTTTCTCAAATTCACTAGATGAATCTTCCCACATTGCTATTGCCTTCCTTACTGTGTAATAAGCTACAACCTTTTTGATTAATTTTATCGAGATTTGGTCCCTGTTGTTTTCTTTGTCACCAACAGTCATTTCATATCTTTGATATTCTAATTTTTGCATTACAGAATCCTTAATGAAGTGCTCAAGTCTTCAACATTTATGACAAACCTCCAAAATTACTCCTTTTTCCCTACTACTTCCACTTCTTTAAAACTTGCAATATTTATTCATAGCTCTCACAATTCTTTATGTTAAATAGGAAACATATGTGTCTTCTTTATTAGACTCTGATTTTAGTGCCCTCAATACCAAAGATTTTTCCCACTTTCCTTCCTTCTTTTTTTGTTCTTGCTACTTCTTGAGCTCATAAGTTTTTAAATTTCCAATAAGCTTATCAATAGTGAGAGTTTTGAGGTTTCTTTCCTTAGTAATAGCATCTAGTTTGCTTTCCCAGAATTTTGGAAGAACCCTAAGAATATTACTCACTTTCTTATATAGTGGAATCATTTCTCCATATTTGTGATGAAAGTGAATCTTTTATGCTTTTTCTTTATTATCTCTACTTCTTTAATGGTGAAGGTTTCATGCTTAGTAGTTAGCATGCTAACTTTATAATCCTTCACATCAGTGGTTCCTTCATGAGTTGTCTTCAAGTAGTCCCAGATTTCCTTAGCTATTTCACAAGCTAAAATCCTATTTTATTCATCTAGTCCTATGACATAGACAATTGATTTCTTTGCCTTGTAGTTCTTCTCAATTATTTTCCTTTCTTCTTAATTGAATTCCCTACTGCTTTTGATAAAAAATTTAGTAACATCTCCTTCTTTGACTTCTCTTGTAGGCATATGATGACCATAAAAAATAATGTCCATTATCTCTCTACCCTAAGCAATAATGAAGTCAAACATCCTTATTTTCAACCACCCATAGTGTTGTCCATTAAATATAGGTGGTCTAGTGGTAGAATGACCTTCTTTTATGTTTGGTAAAGCAACCATAATTACCAAAACACTCTAGTTGTGAACCTTTTAGAGTGAACCGGCTCTCATACCAATTGGTGAACCCTTGAGGGTTGTACGACCCAGTGAGGGACTAGGTCCCTTAAATTCAATCATAGGTAATAGAACAATATATGCAGGAAAACTAAAGAAAGTGCAGGAAAGAAACAACACACAAAATTTAACGTGAAAAAACCCTGGCTCAAGGGAGGAAAAATCATGGTTTGCTCTCACAAGCACTAAGAAAATCAACTATCCTCAACCTCTTGCTTACAGACTCAATTCCAACCTAACTCTAGAGTCTTTTAGCTTGTAATAACTCTACTACAAGATCATCTTGGTACCTTTACTAAGTATAATCTAAATTAATTAACTCTAATCAGTATCAAACTTAGTAAAATCTACCGAAGAACTCTTAAGCAACTACAAAGAGTGAGATTACTATTATAGCATGAGTAATTCTCTTATAAATAAGCAGTCAAGAACACTCACTGACTTTTTAAGCATACTACAAAGTTAAGAACATTGAGCAATCTTAAAATAGAGTTTTTATTGCCTCTCTTCATTATTTTGATTTGTCCAAAAAATATTTGATAAAGAAGCCTCTTTTTCCTTTTATAGTTAGATGATGATTAGGGCTGAAATCTCATTGGACCAGGTGTCTTATTAAGTACAAGAAGCACTTGAAAGTTTGTTACACAAGTGACAAAACTATGCAGACATACATGCCAACTGTACTATACCATGCACACCACTAGAGAGAACCATGGTTGTGCTTTAATACCATAATTATTGGCGCAATCATGAGTCCCACAGATGCTCTTATTGTAACCATAAAACCTATGAATTAAGGTACGCTCGTAGGTAGATCCCACGATCATAACAAGGCTCATCTATTAATTTTAAAAGAGCTCTCATCCAGCTCCCTACCATGATGTAACCCATGATCATAGGTTGGTCCCATGATCATGGGAATGTCTTATATGCCCCTTTCAATAGTTTCCAGTTATAATTTTTGAAGACGCATATCAATTTTTTCCTACTCTTGAACACCAACACCAAATCATTTGGGGTATCTCTATGCTCATTATAAGGGTTAATTTTACACTAAGCCATTGTTATTTTGAATAAGATCCAACACTTAGTTTCAAATAGGGAAAAAATGATTTCTTTCCTCAAGGCAGAGCTAGGGTTCATCTTCCTCAGACCTCCAATTATAAGGATTTCTTCAAGGATTATATCTACAATTATGTGAGATTTCATCAATGGGAATTTTTTCACCTATTGAGTTCTAAAGTTAACCCAATTATCCCATTCAATTCTTTTTTCATAATTTAGGGTTTATGGATATTAGTAAATTTATTGATATCTCAGTCCTTTGGTGTCATTGAGTTGTAACCCCAATTTTACCATAAATTTTAGTGTTATATATTTACCATGATAACAAATCCTAGATACATTGTAAAATCCATGGTAGTTGGACCTGATCCATTAAATTCTTTAAATTATTTAGTTTACAAAATTAATATAATAGTTACATTCTTCAGAGATGGCAAGTTATTAACACCTAATGACTATGACCTAGGACATCATGCATATACTTTTGGATTCTATATCCCAATTTATATGTTTTGAATGGCATCAACTATTGTATGTATTTTTAGTCTTTAGATTATCTATCTTAAGCATTATATTTATCAGTGTTATATAGTTGGGAGTAGTACTTAACATCGAGTGGATGTAGAGATAAAGGATCATCCACTAATTAGGATAATACCTTCATTAAAATTCCGTAAGTCCCAAAACTATGTGTCTACATAGTCCGTTTGTATATTAGTTTAGTCGATCCGCATTATTCTGTGTGTATACCCTTAGAAACTTGCTGAGGTCATAGTTTGGACCCCTATTAGCTTAGATGAAGGTATATTGATTATTAGTATATCACTTAGTCCACTGTTAATAGTTTAGATCTAGATTCTTGCATTAACTTGTATTTAATCATTTAGTTCATTATGCAATGTGTATTTACTACTTTATAATGCATTAGTTTACCATGTTATATGTACCAATTTTAGCTTATATCATTTATTTTCTTATCTTACATACTTAGTGCATTCAAAGAACTGATCGCATACTTTCTTTTTGTTATATTGTGTTATAATAAGTTTCTAATGCTCAATATTTGGATCGCACCTAATGTTATCTCTTACTGTATCTAAAACAATAGTCTTGGTAAGTCCTTATCATGCGAGGACCATAGTAAATATTTCATTTCATTTTGTCTTTATTGTTCTCAATTTCCAGACAGTTTGAGTAAGCTAGGGGCTTATCCAAGCAACTCATCCTATTAGAAGCCTTTCAGACTTATAGTTAGTGGTCTAGCTTGTGATCTCAAATTTTGTTATCATTGATTGGATTTCTTTGAATGTTTATTTCATTACTTAATTCATCTTTCACATAAATGTTTTTATATAAGTTATTATTAGTATTTTCCAGGCCACGGGTTTAGCTTGGGGTCAATTTTAATACTAAGTACTATGTTATGACTAGTGGGTAGCCTCGGTTCATAACAAGTACTTAGCAAAAAGCATAGAGATCAAATTTCACTCATCAGTCAGGCTATGACCTTTATTAAATGTCCCTAATTCAAAGAACTATGGTGCTATCGTATGTTCTAAAAGGTCACCCATCAGACTAGTCTTGATGCCTTAGTTCTTTTGGACATCAGTATAGTGGATCCATGCCAATCAATGTTTGTGCCCTTACCAAGGTGTGCTGAAAACCTTTCTAGTTGGGATTATAGGTTGGACTCGATTAGCTCTGATTGGGGTATGTTAGTGAATGGTGGCTCCCAAAGTCCATACCCCATTATTCATATTTCATGCTTCAGATTTAGATACTTGTATGACCTTGTATTCTGTTGTACACCTTATCATACAAACATGTTTATTACTAGGTATTGTATCAGTTTATCATGTAACATGCATTATATTCAGCCTATATCAGTTACTTCCTATCTCACATGCTTTATACATCCAAAGTACAAATTGCATACTTTCTTTTACATTATATTATCTCATAATATAGGATCTGATGTTCAACATCAACATCATGCATAGTATGATCTTCTAATACATTAGAAGTAGTACTTTGGTGAGTCCTCATTATTTGAGGACCGATATTATTATTTTGTCTTATTTTGTTTCAATTTTAGACAGTCAAGGTTAGCTGGGAGCTTGTATGAATAAGTTATCTTAGTAGATACTATCAGTTAGATAATAGAGATTCAGCTTTATTTTATATTCACTAATTTCGATTTTGTTTTAGTATTGGCATTTGGTTTTGATTTTCATATATCATTTAGACATTAGATTTTGCATATGTTATTCAGTTATTCTTTGTGGCATGCCAAACAATTTGTTAGATTTGGATTACATATGACTCTAATCAGCATATTATGACTAAGGGTAGTTTTGGATTATGAAACCTAGGTGCCAAGATGATATTATGGAGGCATGAACTCTAAATCATTTCCTCTTTCTAGTACTTTCTGATGCAACTTTTACAAGGAAACCTCCAAGACTTGCCCCTTTGAAGTACCCCCTTGGTTATTTTATTCTTAGGCTTAGGGACACCTTACAATTTTTTGTAAAATTTTCAATAGCATTTTAAATTACAGCGTGACTACCCATTTTCCCATCGTAGCAATATGACTGCTATGATAGTGGAACCGCAATTACGGGAAACATTCATTATAGTAGGAGTGACGTAGTTTGCCTCCCCCAAAATGTTTGATTTTTCGTGTTTGTCTACAAAAAATTTTTAACAAACATCTAGGAAATTTTAAAATATTTCCAATTCATCCTACCAATTGTATGAAGTGATTACAGTAATAAGAGGATGAGTTGTGGCAGCCAAATGAGCTCCAAAGTGAAACAGAAGCTTGCTTTCCATTCGCTTTGTAAAGATCCAGGCAAAACTCTTCATAGTTAGTCATTTTCTTATGCATTATACTGACAAACCAGAATATCATATCAATTAGTTTCATAATTGAAGAATGAGCAGCAGGTAGGAGTATTTAGCACGTTTACTTGCAAAAGGCATAAATATGGGTGAAACATTATTAATAGATGTATAAATATGCATTAACCTTTGTTCCTTGAACAAACTACTTCCACTCAAAAAAGATTACACACCTAACAACCCCAATTAAATAGGCCTACTCAATCCCAAGTCAGCACAGTCTAAACATCTTTACAGCTCTCAATCATCAAGTGTATTTATTAATACAAAAAAATGTCACTTCTATCAAGATGATGTAGCCTCTAGAAGTGACTCAAAAATATAATTTAGGGAAAAAGATTCACATCATGAAATAAGGAAATCAACAAATAGAAATTTTTTTCAACATATAAGTTCCCCTAAAGAAATATATCACTCACTTTCACTATAAAGATTGTCACAAACTAATTTATAAGGTCGTGCACGCACTTATTGTAATCTTACTATAGAGGAGAACCCTTCACAAACAAATAATTTACTATGCGAAAGTTATAAAAAAACATCTTTATAATAGGAACTTCAATTTTAAAATAAATCAAACTCATAATCTCATAAATCTAATACAACTTTCATCTTAGAAAATTACATTATGTCTCAAAGATATAGTCTACATATGTACAAGAGGTTTTATACACAGTAAGGATAAGAAATAAAAGATAATTTCCATCTAAGGAGTGAGAGGTACAAAAGTTGATGTTACATACTTGCGACCTCAACTAGGAACTCCTGTTATCCTGCAAAAAACCTACACCCCAAAAGGGATGTAGAAAGAATAGTATCACTGCACTAAATATACTAGTAGACATCAGCAATCAACAAAGATTAGTTTTACACAACAATATGAATAATCAACATAATCAGTCATAGTAATCTTACATAATAGTTTAGCTCAACACGTTTTCCAAATATCTTTCTTAATTCAATTAACTCAACCATATATAAATAGCATTTTGTATTCCATACGATAAATTCACTAGTAGCTAACATCATTACTGATATTTTACATCACCAAAACTATGCACAACATACTTATATCATTATTGGGAGACTAAGGAATCACTAAATCATTTCACCACCCGTCCACAAGCTTATTCACGTACATCAAACAATCTCAAAATCATGTAGAATATAGTATTTCATATTATCAGTAATATCCCATAAATTAAATTAGACAAGTAAAAGAGGTTCCTTAACACAAATCAAAAAATTTACTCAATCAATAATCCGTCAAAAGAAGCTACACAATGTTGGTAACAACACATATGAGCCATAATGATTATGATATGTAACCATAAACTCTATATTCATTATAATCACATTTTGTTAGCCCCATATTTTCACTATATATTTTAATAAAGACAAACTAATAAACAAATATCTTGTAGGATACACCAAATATATGAAGGATCAATAAGAAATAAGCTAGTAAGGAAATACACATTTACTCATAAGAAAGCCCACATAAATATTGGTAGAATATCAATCAAAAGAAAGCCATCTCCAAGATTGGAAGAATATCTATCACGGAAATTAGTGGCTTCCAAGTTTAATGGCAAGCAAATAAATGAAGACAATATCAAAAGTAAAGTAGCCACAGTATCAATCGAATAATACTGTCCTCCTAGAATTATGGAAAACCATGTCAATCAAGACAAAGAGAAAAAGGAAAGAAGACCACACCCTCTACATAGGCAAATCTGATATAGACATGGATGGCTGTGAAAAATGCACCACGTATGGACAAACTCTATCGTGCCATTCCTCAATCAAGAAACAAAGTCACATCCTTGATTGAGAAAAAATTCTTGGGTTTCCTTATGAAGAATGGAAGTCAAAGAAGTTGTAGATTATAAGAAATAAGACCAAAGATCGAAACACTCACACAACTTCAAGAAAGAATCTTAGAGTGTCTCAATCTTAGTCTCACAATGTTTTGTACTCTTAGTTTACAATAGTTATCCAAAGAATAAGATCGAGTTATCTTTGTAATACAAACTAAGATTGTGTCACAAAATCTAAAGAAAAAAATAAGTCTTCAAAACTTGTTCATCACCATTGTACTCAAACTCTACTTTGAAAGATCTCAGGAAACATCAAAAAAGGGAATTAGAAGTAGGTGCCAAATTGGTGTTTTAGACCAAGATAAATCTTCGTGTTCTTATTTTAAGTAGCTTATTACTTTTATATTTATTTAAATATATTCTGGTTGATAAAGTATATTGATTTGCAGGTATGTCAACAGAGAAGGATCAATAGTGAACTCACAAAATTTTTATTTCACCCTTTTCTTGAATCTTAATTAGTATCAGAGCATGTATCACAAACACTATTGCTTAACCACATGTGAGAAAAGATTAAGTGGAAAACTACCAAATTCCTGGTGCTCTCCTTTAAAATAGCTATTCCTCCATAAGAACACTACACTTCAACGGACAATACTATTCCTATTAGAAGAACAAATTTAGAATCTCAATCCAAGCATGGTTTGTCATTAAGAATGGACCAAAGCTAATCTCGGGACTCAAGTAAAAGAATAATGACAAGGACAATGATAGTGAATCGAGTAGTACTAATATAAAAGATCTCAAGAACTTTGAAGTCATCAAAGAACAATAAGAGACATTTCTAACTAATGTACAAGCTATAAGTTTACTTCTTTTTGCAATCAGTGGAGAAGAATACAAGTAGATATCAACTTGCAAGACCACAAAAGAGATGTGGGATAAATTGGAGGTAACTTAAGAAGGAACCACCAAAGTTAAGATGTCAAAGATTGTTGCCCTAGTGAAACACCCTAGGTTTTTTCCCTAGAAACTTTCCTGAGCTTTGAGCTCAATTTCCTTTTAATGACTCCCCATATGAGTCGTATGGTATGGGTACGGCCCAGGTGACCCAACTCTTAAGGTTTCCAGTGACTGATGGTTAGTTTTTTGTTGATATTATGACTTGGTGGGTACGAGTTGCATGGTTTTGTGATGGGTCAGTTTGATCCTTCACTTAATCTAAAATTTAGTGACTTAGCTTGTCTAGTCTTAATCTCTTTCATTTCTGTATTTGGGTATCACTGGACTATAAGAGTCGTATGGTCTAGACATAAGTTATGGTAATGGAATCATATAGTAGATAATGTAAGGGTGTCAAACCTTCTAATATAGTTACAACTGAATGGTACCAGTCATATGTTGTGGTGACAAGTTTGAGGGTCAACTCGTACCCACTTTGGTTGATTTTACAGTTTATGTTGGGGATATTCTGGATATTTCCCCTCTTAAATCCTTTTGAACCCAGAACTTAAAACATTTTTTGGGATATCACTAACCTATTATTCTCAATCCAACACTCTTAAAATCTCTCTAAAGCTCTTGGTTTAAGAAAAGGCTAGGTTTTCTACAAGGCAATTAATTAAGGAATTTCAAGAGTGGATGGTTTCTAAGATAATTTACTTCTCATTCATTGTTAGTTCAACTAAAATAATGTTTTAATGAATGGTTTTCATGATATTATTGTGGTATTATTTTGGTTTTCAAATAGATGTTGGGGGTTTTGGTTATTCTTAGTTGGGTAATGCTTTCCTTTGTTTTAGTTATGGGTTTTCATGTTATAATTATGATTTAAATATGTGGTTGAATTTGAATGGTCAATTGATACTTAGTTTTTCTTTTTAAAACTATATGCCCTCAACATGTTTGTTAAAATCCAATAAGAATGCATTTGTCATATAGTTTGACTATTATTAAAACCTTTACATTATATAAAAAGGTAATGAAACCTAAATTGTTTTTGATGGTGTTAAATGGGTTGGAAAGACCTTTGTGGCCATTTTTTTTTAATCGGAAACTTTTGTGTGAAATTGGTTTAATGGCATTAGTATGGCATAAATGAATAGACTTTCAAGATCTAGTTATGGTATTATGATACCAATGGTTAATACATAATAAGATACTCTTTAGTAAATGGTTGGAGTGTGTAAATGGTTTAAAATGGGCTTAAAGGAGGGGTGAAGTAAAGCTATGGAAGGTGGAGGTCCTGTAGTCCCAAAGCTGAAAATGCATATTTTTTTATATGAGGTTTAGTCTTGGTGAATGTGTCCATTATGTCACACTTTATATTTTGGGAGTTTTACTGGTAATCTCAGGCTATTTTTACTAATTGTATGGCTAGCACGTATTATATCTCTTTTAGTAGGGGAGCTGAACCCATATAGCCAGTGGGTTATATTAGGACAACAAAGCTACATAGCCTAGGTAAAGGTTTTAAATGTATTCTACACCTTGTTCATTATCCTAAAATGATATATATATGTATATATATGATCGTATATGGTTAATTGATTTGATTTTTAATTACTTCATTATTTTATCTTATCTGTATGTACATGCTAACATTCACTCCCCTGAGTACATACTTGCGCACAATTTTCTAATCATCTTCAGATGTTGTATCCCCACGTGATGTGGGAATTGGCCATACTACCATTCCTTTTACTTAGTGACTTGGATTTGGGGATATCTTTTAGTCTTACTGAAGTGGTGAGCTTTCATACTTCTTAAAACTCCATTTTATGTTGTGGAATTCTTTTCATTGTTATTATTTCTTTGATTTTATTTTTAGCTTTGTTTAGGGGAATGTCCCAATTGGATGTTATTTGATTCTGGTTAGTGTCTTTATCAGACTACTATAGGCATGGGTGGTATCGGTATTGGTGTCAACCTTGGTATTGGTATCGGTATTCAGGTTGGCATAGATTGCATATTTGGTTGAGGTATTATGATTATGGACTTTATTTTATCTCTTTAAATTATTATTTTTTATCTTGTTATATGTTTGGAATTCATTTCACATGGAGTGTAGGGTGGTCGACGGTTGGGTATTGGTGTTTGTCTTTGGACCTGGTTGAACTTAAGATAACCGATAGACTAGGCCCTAGTTAGGTTTGTGTCAGTTTGGTATTATATCCCTATGTTCATGTCAAATGGGAGTCCACAAAGCCATGTCGAGTAGAGTCTCATTTAAGGGTGTGTAGTGTACCACACTCATAAGGGAGGGGTTACAAGGTATTTAGGAATGTTACTCTTTCTTATGTTCTGTTTTTGAATTGTTGAGTCTAATGTACTAAATTCTTCTCTATTCCTATCTTTTTACTTTTTAGGTCATGCTTTCTTCACTATCTTAAGCTTACAGAAACTCCTCTATCCTAATTAAGGATAATATTTATGGGACCCATACTACTTATAGGGTCCATACTTTGTCTAGGAGTCCAATTCTTGATTGTCCTCCTAAAGTTCCACCAGTTCCCTCCAGTCCTTGTACAACTTCTCAACGTAATATGATAAA
This sequence comes from Capsicum annuum, assembly GCF_002878395.1. Lineage (NCBI taxonomy): Eukaryota > Viridiplantae > Streptophyta > Magnoliopsida > Solanales > Solanaceae > Capsicum > Capsicum annuum. The sequence continues at coordinate 117,460,768 of NC_061122.1, read as the reverse complement.
TACTGAGTTTCATTAGTCTATCTATATAGTAGAGTAGTTGGCATCTTTTCAGGCTGAGTGATGTTCTTTTATTACTCTATATTTTGTGGCCACAGAGGTTCGTTAGTTTATGATGTTAAATTCTTCAACCATTACTGTTGTTAAGGTAAATAAGGACCATTAAGCTTTTTAAGATGGGATCAAAAAGATCTTCTATGTTATGCATGCCACAAATATGAAGGGCGTGGGGTTTACCCCTACCAGCTAAAAGATGTGGCGTACTACTGGTACAAAGAATAGGATCAATCAAGGGGTATTGATGCAGATTCTGCCCTGTAGGAAGTTTTTTCTAATGCTTTACTACACCGCTTCTTTCCTCAAAAGCTTAGGGAATCAAAGGTGGAAGATTTTGTTAATTTGAGAAAAAGTAAGATGTTAGTCAAGGAGAACACCTTAAAGTTTCACTTGTTATCTCAGTATGCTCCAGAGTAGTTTCTAGCATTAGGGATAGAATAAGAATGTTCACTTTTGGGTTGTCTAGATATATAATTTTGGAGAGAAAGGTTTCCTTGTTGAACAAGGACATGTATATCTCCAGGTTGGTTATGTACATGCAGCAGGTAAATGAAGAAAAGAAAAAGTAGTCTTAGATAGGGGATAGGTAAAGCAAGAATTTTTGATTTTTTGAGTAGGGTGGTGGCAAATAATAAGTGGGAAGAACGTTGGGAAGTGGCCTAAAAAGAAATGGGGCAATGCTGGGTCTTACTCGATGTCTAGTGCTCCCACACAAGGCTATTGGGTGATAGGCGTTTCTATGGTGGTAATAACTATAGGGCATAGGGTGCCCAATCTTTGGCTAGTGAGGCCCAGTTATCTCCGTTATATCATCTTTGTATGTTTTATCATAGATTGCATCGGGAATACTATAAAGAAGAAAGAAATAAGTGCTTTAACTGTGGTCATATAGGGAATATGATTAAGAACTATTCGGTGGCCAAGGTTGCTTTAGGGGAAATCAAGATTCTAGTTCCCTATTCATCAGCTCAAGCACCAAAGGGTTCACCATCTAGTTTTTAAACTAGATAAAACCTTCTTTATGCACTCACTACCCTCCAGGAGTTTGTTGAAACTCTTCTTTTATGAGGAATATTATTTACTTGATCCAAGGTCCACTCTTTCTTATGTAACCCCATTTATGGTTTTGCATTTTGATTTTGGTCCTTCGTGTGTTTCAGACCCTTTTTTATTTCTAACCCATTGGGTGACTCTATGGTGGCTAGAAGAGTCTATTTGGGTTGCGTGGTATCTTTGGGTCGTCGGGAGACTTTGGTGGATATTTTTAAATTGTATATGATTGATTTCGATGCCATACTACGGATTGATTGGTTTCTCGCATGCTATGCTTTTCTAGACTGTCAGACCCGTAAGGTTGTCTTTAAATTCCCTAATGAGCCGATAATTGAGTGAGAGAGTGGTTCCCTAGCTCCAAAAGGGAAGTTCATATCATATCTTAGATCATAGAGATTAATCTCCAAGGGGTATCTTTATTTTATGGTCTAGGTTATAGATTGTAACTTAGAGGGTCTTTCCTATCTTTCTATCCCAGTGGTGAATGAATTTCCAGATGTCTTCCCTAATGACTTTCCTGGTGTCCCTCCTGATAGGGAGATTGATTTTGAGATTGATCTTATTCTAGACACTCGTTTGATTTCTATTCCTCCATATTGAATGGCTTCAACTGAGCTGAAGGAGCTTAAGGAACAACTAAAGGATCTTTTAGACAAGGGTTTCATCCAACTTAGTATGTCCTCGTGGGGTGCATCGATGTTATTTAAGAATAAGAAAGATGATTCCCCTCAGATGTATATTAATTATCGATAGTAGAATAAGGTGAAGGTAAATAATAAGTACCATCTTCAAAGACTAGATAATTTGTTTCATCAGTTGAAGGGTGTTAACTTTATATCCAAGATTGATCTTCAATTTAGGTATCATTTGTTAAATATTAGGGAGGTTTATAGCCTTAAGACTTCCTTCTGTACTCGATATGGGCATTTTGAGTTTTTAGTTATGTATTTTGGGTTGACCAATGCCCCGACAACATTTATGGATTTGATAAATAGGGTCTTATATCAGTTTCTATATTTATTCATCATTGTATTTATAGATGACATTCTGGTGTACTCTAATAGTGAGGTGGATCATTCTAATCACCTCCGCATTATGGTGCAGACCCTGAAAGAGTAATAATTGAATGAAAATTTTTTAACATATCAGTTCTGGTTGAATGTTTTCACTTTTCTTGGTCATGTCAATTCTAGTGAAGGGATCATTGTGGATTTGCAAAAAGTTATTGTGGTGAATAAGTGGCCTATACCTATGACTACAATCGATATTTAGAGCTTCATAGGTTTAACTGTTTACTATAGGAGGTTGGTTGAATGTTTTTCTTCTATCACCACCCAGTTGACTAAGTTATCTTACGAAAAGGTAGAGTGTAGTCGGATCCTTGTGTAGCTATTTTTGAGAAGTTGACGGATAAGCTAACTTCGGCTCCAGTCTTAACCTTTCCTGAAGGCACAGATGGATTTGTGGTATATTGTTATGCATCTCTTGTAGGGCTTGGTTGCATTTTGATGCAGCATGGCAAGGTGATAGCTTATGCCTTTAGACAGTCGAAGGTGTACAAGAAGAATTATTCGACCAATGATGTAGAATTATTAGTTGTGCTGTTCGCATTAAAAATTTAGCATCAGTCTTTGTATGGACTGAATGCGGATATCTTTTCAGATCATAAGAGCCTACAATATGTGTTTTCTTATAAAGAAGTAAACTTCGGGCAAAGAAGATGGCTTGAGCTACTCAAAGATTATAACATAAGTCTTCACTACTACCCAGGTAAAACTGATGTGGTTACTGATGCTCTTAGCAGGTTATCCATGTGGAGTCTAGTTCACGTGGATAAGGAGAAGTAGGAGTTGTGAAGGATATTCATTGTTTGGCTAACCTTGGAGTTCATCTCTTGTACTTTAAGGAAAGTGCTGTATTTTTCCAGGTGGTAGGAGAGTAGTTTCTTGGTACGGAGGTCAAGGAGAAACAATTGTTAGATCCTATCTTGATGAGGATAAAGGGTGATGTATGTGGGCTAAAGGTAATATCCTTTGAGATTAGTACTAATGGTACCTTGTGGTACTAAGGAAAGTTATGTGTTCCTGATGTAGATAGGTTGCTAAAGAGGGACTTGGCTATGGTGCATGAGTCACGTTATGTTATTCATACTGGTTCGACGAAAATGTATCATGACCTTAGTAGATATATTGGTGAAACAATATGAAGAAGGATGTGGCTAGTTATATGGCTAAGTACATGTTGTGCCAACAAGTGCAAGTTGAGCCTGTGAGGCCTAGAGGATTGTATCAAGAGATATATTTTCCTATGTACAAGTCGGAAATGATCAACATAGATTTTGTTTCTGGTCTTCCTTGTTCTCAGAATCAATGTGATTCGGTTTGCGTCATCAAGGATAGGATGAAAAAGTCAGCTCACTTTTTGTCTATGAGGACAAATTTCTCGGCTGAGGATTATGATCGTGGTATACTTTTTTTATCTCACTTGTGGCGGTCATTTTAGAAAGGTTTGGGGCTAAGATAAATCAGAGTACTAATTTTCACCCGCAGTCGGATGGGCAAGCAGAAAGAACTATTAAGGCATTAGAGGAGATGCTTTGGACTTGTGTGATTTACTATAGTGATAGTTCAGTTGAGCACTTGCATTTTATAGAGTTTACCTATAATAATAGCTACCACTCTAGAATTGGAATGGCTCTATTTAAGGAATTTTATGGTAAGAGGTGTAGATCTCCTAATAGGTGCTGCAAGATTGGTAAGGCGGTGATGTTTGGCCCAAGTTTAGTTCACCAATCCATAGAGAAAGTGGACGTTATTCAAGATAGATATAAGGCTTCCCAAAGTCGCCAAAAGTCTTATGTAAATATTAGGCAAAGGAAGTTAGAATTTGTGGTTAGGGATAGGGTGTTGTTGAAGGTCTCTCCCATGAAGAGAGTAATGCAGTTTGGATATAAGGGGAGGCTCAGTTGGTATGGTGGTCCATACTTTGTTTTGATAAGGGTTGACAATGTTGTATATGAGTTAGAGTTGCCTTCTAGTTTGAGGTCTATTCACCCTGTATTCCATGCTTCTATGATGAAGAAGTGTATGGATGGTCCATCATAAATTGTACCTATCAAGGATATTTGAATTTTGGATTCCCTATCTTATGAGGAGATCCTAGTTGAGATATTGTATCGGCAAGTTCATCTGTTACAGACCAAGGATATATCCTTGGTAGAGTTTCTATGGAGAAACCACAAAGTCGAAGAAGCTACATAGGAAGCTGAAGAGGGCATGAAATCCAAATATTCCTATTTACTGCTTCAGAAATTTGTGTGTAAGGTATGTGTTGTTCTTAACATTTTAGTATTCTAACTTAGTTAAGGAAAAGATTGATATTCTTGGCATCTTTATTGTCTAACACAGTTTAAGTTAAGTGACGAGGCGTGTGGGGTCCAAATTGTTCTTGTACTGCCTTGTCCAATTATTTGGGGACAAATGATCCAAGTGGGGGAGAATTGAAAAACCCTGGATTTTGTTCCTTGAAAATATCCTAAGCTTTGAGCTCACTACCCTTGTAATGACTCACCATATGAGTCATATAGTATGGGTATAGGTCAGGTAACCCAACTTATAAGGTTTCCAGTCAGTGATGGTTAATTTTCTGTGGAGATTACGACTTGGTGGGTATGGGTTGTATGGTTGTTTGATGGTTCATAGGGTTGATCTTTTACTTAATCTAAAATTTAGAGACTTGTCTTGGCTCTAAGTATGAATGGATCACTAAGAGCCGAGAGGATAGTGTACGAGTGGTATAGTGGAGTCGTAGGTGTTCCAATGTCGATCCATTTGTTTTCTATCTTGGGTACGACTGGACCATACGATTCTTATAATTTGGTCATGAGTTGGGGCCATGGAATCGTATGGTTGATAGTGTTTGGGTGTCCAACCTTCTTTTCTAATTATGAATGGATGGTACAACTCATATATTATGGTGATGAGTTAGAGGGTCAACTCATACCCACCTACGGTGATTTTACAGTTTTAAGTTGGGGGTATTCTGGACATTTCCCCTTTTTTGACACCACAACATAAAACATCTTTTGGGACTTCATTAACCTATTAATCTTAATCAAACACTTTAAAACTCTCTCAAGATCTTGGTTCAATAAAAGGCTAGGTTTTGTACAAGGCAATCAATTATGGGATTTCAAAAGTGAATCTCTCTGTCTTACTTCGTATCTAAGGCATATTACTCCTCCCTTATTGTTAGTTCAACTAAAAACATGTTTTAATCAATGGTTTTCATGGTATTGTTGTGGTATTGTTTTTGTTTTGAAATAGATGTTGGGAGTTTTGGTTGTTCTTAGTTGGATAACGCTTTCCCATGTTTTACTTAAGTTTTTCATGTTATAATAATGATTTAAACATGTAGGTTTCTTGGGTATTATCAATTGATACTTTGTTTTCGTTTTGGAATCTATATTCCCTCAACATGTTTGTTGAAATGCCGATGAGAATGTTTTTGTCACATAGTTTGACTATTATTGAAACCTTTACATTTTATAAAAAGGTAACAAAACCTAAATTTATTTGGATGTTTTGAAATTGGTTGGAAAGGCCTTGGTGGCCATGGTTTTTGTTTAATTGGAAAATTTGGAGTCAAATTAGTTTAATTTCTTTGGTATGGCATAAATGGATAGACTTGCAAGCTCTATGTTTGGTATGATGATAAAATTGATTAATGACTAATAAAAGACTCCTTGGTAAACGATTGGAATATGTAAATGGTTTTACTATGGGCTTAAAGAGGGGAGGTGTAGGAAAATCGTGGAAGGTGGAGCTCTCAGAAGGAGAAAAAGCTGGAAACTCATGTTTGCCGATGTGAGGTTTGTTCATAGTGACCATGTGTGTTAAGTAACACTTTATATTTTGGGAGATATATTAGTCATCTCATGTTCTTTTCTCCGGTCATGCGGCTAACACTCACTGGAGCCCATTTAGGAGAGGGAGCTAAACCAATATAGCCTTTATGTGGTTTTAGGATGATAAAGCTACACAACCCAAGTAAAGACATTAAATGTGTGCTAAACCTTTTTCCCTATCTTGACATGATATATAGATGTATATATGTTATTGCATATGATTAATTTATTAGATTTTGAATTACTGGCATTATTTTATTTTATCCCTGAGTACATACTAGCATTCACTACCCTGAGTATATGCTTGCATTCACTCTACTAACTTTCTTCGTGCACTGTTTCCTCAGAAGATGTTGGAACCATCCATACTACCATACGTCTTGCTCAGTAACTTGGAATTTGGGACAAATTTGAGTCAGACTGAAGTGGTGAGCTTTCGTACTTCGAAAGACTCCATTTCATGCTATGGACTTCTTTTCATTGTTGTTATTTCTTCGATTTTGGTTTTGTCTATGGTCAGGGCATGTCCTAATCCGGTGTTATTTGATTCTAGTTAGAGGTTTTTTCGAACTACTATGGGTATAGGTGGTGTCGATATTAGTGTCAGTCTTTGTATTGGTATTGGCATTGGGGCTGGCATCGGTTTGATATTTGGTTGAGTTGTTGGGTTACAATTATAGACTTATTTAATGTCCTTAAATTATTATTATTTTATCTTGTTATATGTTCAGAATTCATTCAATATGGGGTTTAGGATTGTCGATGGTGAGGTATTTGGGGCGGTCTCCGCTTATGGTTGGACTTGAGATACCCGACATGACTAGGGCCTAGTTTGGGTCGTGTTAGCTACTTAATGAATACAAGCTGTTCAAGAAGGAAGAAAATAAAAACATTGAATCAATGCCTGGAAGATTCAGCAAAATTGTATGCGAACTAAAATCATTAGGGATAATCTATCCACATAGCCTGCAAGTCTAAAACCTAGTTAGAAGACTCCCTAAAGTAAGGGAAACTAAAGCATTCATTCTGGAAGATGGAAACCTTCACAACATTATATATAACAAGTTACGAGGTAATCTTATTGAATATGAACAAAAATATATCAAAAGGAACAACAAGAAAGAAAAGAAGAATCCAGTAACCTTCAAAGTCATACCAACTGAAGAGGAAGATTTTCTAGAATAAGAGAATAGCGAAGAAATGGCACTTATAAATTGAGGAGTAAGGAAAATCATAAAATAGAGGCAGCAGAGATCCCAAGAAGTCAGAAACAATAATCCCAAAAGAAGTGATGATCAGTGCTATCACTGCTGAAGGCCAGGCCAGTTTAAACAAAACAGTCCAGAAATAAGAAGAAGATCATTTAGAAAAAATAAAATCTTTGGCACGTGGAGTTATGAAGATGAAAATAATGAAGAAACAGAAGTAGCCAACCATGCGCTTCATGGCAAAAAGTAAATCAAGTGAGGTAAGACCACACGATTGTAATAATTGTAATATTCTTTAATCTAATTTAGATATGATTAATGACGAGCTACAAAAGTTATATATGAATACAATAAACTTGCTCAAGAAAATAAAAAGTGGGAAGCTAAACTTAAACGAAATCTTGAAGGGAAACCAAGAAACTGTCAGGTTGAAGTTAAACCATATCCAATTGAAGTTGACTTACTTCAAGAAGAGCTTGATGTTGTAAAATACAATTAAATAGAATTAAAAAGTGATCAAGCCATAATTTTTAATATAAAATTCTTATAAAAGAAACTCAAATTCCTCATCAAGATCATTTAAATCAGCCAAGACCTCTTTCTCCATTTTAAGGAATTGTCTGCTATGCGTGTGAATAGAGAAGAAACAAATCATTCAACTGCAGAAAAAAACCTAAAAGTGTGTGGGTTTGGAGGTGTGAGGGAAGTACACCTAACCCACAAGGACCCATGTCGACTTGGGTACCTAAGTAAAATTGATTTTCATCTTTTACAGGAGCATGTCCTCAAAAGCTAATAAAAGGTAATATGGGTTGTAGATAGAGGATGTTCAAGACATATGACCAGGAAGAAAGAAATTTTTTTCTTTAAATAAAGTAGAAGGAGGATCAGCAAAATTCGGTGATAATGCTAGAGGAAACATCATTGAGTTGGCTCAGTAAAGCTCAACTCCTCATGTGAAATGATTGATGAATATCTTGTAGACGGGCTCAAACATAAACTGCTCAACATTTGTCGGTTATGTGATGTTAGATTTGGAGTATCCTTCAAAGCTAAAAGTTATTCCATAAAACAAAATAAAATAGATGTTTCTCTTATCGGTATGAGTGTTGATAATATTTATGTCCTGAATAGTCCTGATTTTACTACTTTAACCTAATTTGTTATTACACAGAAAGCTTGGGCGTACCAGTATATGTATTATTATGAAACTTTCCATACTAGAACAGGTGAAAGGTCTGCCAAAACTCAAGTTTGTGGATCATAATTTTGATGCATGCTAATTGCGTTAATAGACCCGGACATCATTCAATGTCAAAGGCATTGTCTCTACTGCCAATACCCTTTAAATAATCCACATGGATTTTTTTGTCCACATTAAGACCCCAAGAATTTGTGGGAAAGCATAAGGATTTCACGAATTTTGAGATTTTTTTGTAGAAAAGTACAAAAAGAAGTAGGACATTTCAGCACCAATGTACATTGTTATTATGGAGGAGAATTTGAGAAAAAGTCTTTTGAGGAATATTGAGCTCAGAATGGATACTCACAAAATTTCTCATGACCTCGGTCTCCTCAGTAAAATAGTGTTGTAGAATAAAAGAGTCATTTTCTTCAGAAGACTGCAAGAACTATATCGCTAGAATACAACCTTCCTGGTCACCTATGTGCAGAGGCAGTAAGAATAGAATGTCATATCATCAACATATGCCTCATCAAACCTATTCAAAAGAAAATCCTTTAAAAGAATAGGAACAACTTGGGAAAACTCGATCCATGAAGTGACGAAGGTATTTTTCTTAAGGAATCTCCCTGTAGTTTCCCATAAAGGGATTACCATGAAAAAATGTTATATTTTGAAGAATCTATGCATGTTTTATTTTATGAAACTAACCACCCTCCTATGAGTTTTAAGTGTTGATGAATAAAAGGTGAATAATCCATAATATGGAACCAATGCTAGCACAGCTCCCAAGCCATCACAAGACGAGTCGACTACACCCTTTTCAAAGTCGAATCCTAATGATGAAATAGTCAAAACAATTGTTCCAAGATAATGGGCACATAATTCTAACTATACAAATAAGATTATTATCAAAAATCCATATGACAGGACACATACAAGAGCCTTATTGAGAAAGTAAGCATTAGATGCCCTTGTATCTGAAATTGAACCAAAGAAGACTCGTGTAGCCCTCAAAGATGACCCATGGCTCGAGGACATAAAGGAAGTGTTGGACCAATCAGAACAAAATTAATTCTAGACTCCAGCTAAAAGACCCAAGAACTTCTTAGTAATTGGAACTAGATGTGTCTACAAAAATAAATTGAAGAAACAATGCTAGACTTATAACTCATTGTTACTCCCAACAAGAAGGTATTGATTATGATTAAAAATTTATTCCTATATCAAGGTTAGAATCAATTTGTATTTTGCTAGCTTTTGCTTCCTTTAAATGCTTTAAATTGTATCAAACGGATGTCAAAACGCCTTTCTAAATGGATTCATTCATGAAGAAGTTTTTGTAAAACAACCCCTTGGATTTAAAAATCCATTCTATTCCAATTATGTTTTCAAATTATCAAAAGTACACTACGGTCTCAAACAAGATCAAAAGGCCTGGTATGAGAGGTTGAGTACTTTTCTGTTAAAAGATAATTTCCAAAGAGGCAAAATTGATACAACTCTAATCATACAAAAGCTTGATTCAAATCTTCTTATTGCGTAAATTTACATTTATGATATTATCTTTGGTGGTTCTAACATTACCCTATGTGAGAATTTTGCTAATTTGATGAAAGGGGAATTTGAAATGGGCCTTATGGGATAGCTCACATTTTTTGTGGGACTGAAACCAAGAAAATACCCAAAGGTACCTTCATTAGTCAAGTTAAATACACCAAGGAGCTTATCAAAAAATTTGTTATGGAAAAAGTAAAGGCCTATGGAACCCCAATGAGTCCATCCACAAGTCTTGATTCAGAATAATCTGGAAAAGACATTGCTGAAAAGACGTATAGGGGAATCATTGGATCTCTCCATTACTTGACCGTTAATCGACTAGACATTATGTTCAGTGTGTAAAAATGTTCAAGGTTCTAGTCAGATCCTAAAGAGTACCATATGACTACTATCAAAAGAATAATTCGGTATCTCATCAGAAAATAGGACACTGGACTATCGTATCTTGTTCCTCTCATTTTCACATAATTTGATACTCAGTCATTGACTTTGCAGGTGATAAAAATAATATATAAAGAACAAGTTGAACATGCCAAATTCTTAGTGATACTTTTATTTCATGGCACAGCAAGAAACAAACTTCAGATGCCTTATCAACAAATAAGCCTGAATACATAGCTGTTGGAAGTTGTCGTACTCATATTTTTTAGATTATACATCAAATACTTGATTTTAATTTTTATTTTGAGTTTGTAACTATAATGTGTGATAATACCAATACTATTAATTTCTCTAACTATACTATGCATCATTCAAGGGCTAAGCACATTGATATTAGACATAATTTTATTCGAGATCATGTAAAAAATGATGATTTTTCTCTAACATTTATTGATTCTGAAAATCAATTAGCATATATTTTTACCAACCTCTGTTAGGAGAAAGATTTTGTTTCCTTAGAAAATGACTTGGTATTATTAGTATTAATGACTTGTGAATTCTATCTTTGCAAATTATTTAATTTTTTTATCTTTTTTTACTTCACTTTAAGATTTTGAAAATTGGTTTAGAAAAACAAAATAGGTGTCATCATTACTTTCATATCTTTTTACGCCACCCCTACCTCCACTATACCTTTTACCTTCCCAACTTCCCTCGCTCTACCATTCTTTCACTTCTATCAGTCGCCTTATTCGCTTCACCACTTTTCCTGTTCCTTTAATTTAGTACCCCTCTTTGATCTATCTATCCTTTCATCTCCTCCTTCACTCTTTTAAAACTCATGTTCAAACCCTTTTCCAATGACTAGAACTCGCTCCATGGACAGTCTTTCCACATCCCTTCACAAACCTCTCTTAGATGATCATATTCTTCTATCCAACTCCTCTAATGAATCTTTATCCAATTCTATATAGTCAACTATCATAAAAAAAGGTCCATCCCCTATCCTATCTATTTCATTCAAAAAACCTCGTCCTACCTCCCTAAAAAACTTCCGACCTAAAGACACAAATAAATTCTTGACATGCTTGCAGAAGGAAAAGTTTTCATTCTTCAAAACTTGCTCTATTATACCCAGTCGGGTAATCAATCTCTGTAAATGAAAGAAAGCCCATTGCAATATCAGTCACTTCTTTAAATTTCAAGACTTGTCACTGGTTTTTCATCTATGTGGACTTTAAGTTTATCAGGACCCCATTTGGATGTTTTGTGCCAATATTTACCTCTTTTCTAACAGCGGTGAACTTGAGACTCTTGTGCTTGGTACAAGAATCATACTGAATGACTTTCTATTGGAAAATGTATTTGATACAAAGTTTTTTGGTGTAATCACTTTTTATGAATGGTTCTAGGCTTAAGGATTTTGAAATTAGATTTGAAGAAGCTAAAAAGATCTTATCCGACCAAGACACACTGTCTTCTTGTTTTGGTTCCTTGTCACTATGCATTGAGTACTACTTTATGTCCTACATTATTACCACCACACTGATTCTAAGGAAGGGATTCCTCAGCAACATTATCTTCCACAACGTGTTCATCCTATATTAAATGGTGAAAAAATAAAAGATAAATTGGGCTACTTGAATCTGTGAATATATGCTTGAGAGTATAGCAAATTCTTATCCTTCTGCCAATTTGTTGTATGGATCATTGATTACTTGGATTCTCTTATACTTTTCTATTGACCTCTCTACATACCCCCGATAGAAGTCTATACTACATATGACTTTAAAAATTTTGCCAACATGGGATATGTCTTGGTCGAAAATAAATGGTGTATGATGGAACTTCCTAAGAAAAATTTGATCTCCCAAAGGTAAGAAAGTCTATTTCTAACCCCATTCTCTATGTATTGAAACAACTAGAGAACTTCAAAAATTATTTCAATGCTATTGAGGAAGGAGTAATGCATCTTCATGAGTTGATTTCCAAGATGATAGATCTTGGGAAGAGCACCAACACTAATATCGGCATTATCTGGCTAACACTCGATGACTTTAAATAAGAAGGCATCAAACTGTTCACTAGAGTGTTTACTCACATGGACTCCCTCATGTCTTAAGTCAACTCCTCCAAAGATGATCCTGTGATATCGTTCCAGAACTCCTACTCCTCCGTCTTAAAAAATATGAAAAAATCTTAGGACAAATTCTTCCATAACATTCACAACACCCTCACATATTTCTTGGCCAAGAGGTGAATGATGACTTTTATTCAAAGGGGTTCATATCTCTTTTTTGGGTTCTAAAATGATTTTTACACATTGTATGCTATACTTTTGTCTATTTTGTTTAACTCCTCTTGTAATCACTTCAACTGTTTTCTGGTCTATGTCCACTATTACACTTTGTGCTATACTTTTGTTTGTTTGTTGTGGTGTTCTTTTTCAATATGCAGAAAAAGGGAGAAAACAACATCAGAGGCTGAAAGTCAGGGGGAAAAAGTCGACTATCAAAGAATGGGAGTCAACTTCTTATGCTACAATCAAAGGATGAGAGCCAACTGATGCCCAAAGAATACAGGAAACATCGGAGGCACGTGCAAGACAAGGGAGCACTTTATTAATAACAGGAAAGTCAACTAATGTTTATTGTTTGTCATTATCAAAATGGGGGAGATTAGTAGCCCCATATTTTCACTATATGTTTTAATAAAGAAAAACTAATAAAAAAATATCTTGTAGGATACACACAAGATACAAATGATCAAGAAAAATTAAGAGAGAAAGGAAATAATCATCTACTCACATGAAAGCCCGCTCCAAGATTTGAAGAATATTAATCACAGAAAAGTCAACTGCGAGACTGGAAGAATATCAATCACAGAGATTAATGGCTTCTAAGTTTTACAAAAAGCAAATCAATCAAGAAAAGATCAAAAGGAAAGTAGCCACAATATCAATCGCAAAGAATACTGGACTCCCAGAATTATGGAAAATCAAGTCAATCAAGACTAAGAGTAGAAGGAAAGAAGACCAGACCCTCTACATGGACATTTCTGTTATGGATATATATGGTTGTGAAAACTGCACCACATATGGACATAGCTGATATGGATATACTCTATGGTGCCATTCCTCAATTAAGGATTCAATTTACATCCTTGATTGACAAGAAATCTCTTGGGTTTTTTTATGAAGAATAGAAGCCGAAGCAGCTGAAAATTATAAAAGAGAAGACCAAATATCTATACACTTTTGCAACATCAAGAAAGAATCTTAAAGTATCTCAATCTTAGTCTCATAAAGCTTTGTTCTCTTAGTTTAAAAAAGTTTTTCAAAGAAAAAGATCGAGTCAACTTTGTAATAAAAACTGAGGCTGTGTCACAAGATCTGGAGAACAAAATAAGTATTTGAAATATTTTCATCACCACAGTACTCGAACTCCACTTTGAAAGATCTAAGAAAACTTTGAAACCCAAGGGGACTGAAAGTAGGCACCACATTGATGTTCTGAAATAGGATAAATCTTCGTTTCTTATTTTAAGTTACTTATTTACTTGTCTGTTTATTAAAATCTATTCTAGTTTGTGAAGTATATTGATTTGTAAGCAAGTCGACTAAGAAGACTCAATAGTCAACTCATATAAATTTTTAATGCACACCCTTCTTGAATTTCACAATGATACCACCGACATAAGAAACATAAGCTATAAGTTAGAAATATCAAGTCATATAAAGCCCTACAATACAATAGATGTGTCAGAACAAATAAATCTACATCTATACCAACCTCAAGAATTGTATAACTTCTATATCTCATTGAAACTCTTAGTACTTGCTCATGTCATAATACTTTCTCATATGTAAACACATGATAAGTAGTCTTATTTCTATCCAAATCATAACATACATGGGACACACTAGGGTTCTGTACCATATATGTATGGTACGCAATGGGGTACCCAATCCATACAACTAACATTGTACCAACATGGTATCCAATCCATCATAATTATGACAATTTATTTTTTCACTTTTACTTTCTCTCAAGATAATATCACAAGGGAATCCAATGGTACCAGCATAAAACCTAATCATATTTAAATTTAAGCCATTTCAACACTCAACAATTTGTTAAATCAACCAATCAATCAATCATAAGTATGTTTGAAGATCAATCAATGTCTCATTTAATTTAGAAATATCCTAGAAACTAATTTAAGCTTAACTAAAGTTAAATACTCATAAGTTCCTTCGCATACTCAATAACTATATCTACGTCAGGGATTGGAAAATTCTTTATTATTATGATCACTCTTCCATCATTTATTATGGGATTCCTAAACATGACTTCATTAGCCATTTATTAGACTATCTATCCATATTAAACATACAATCCTATCCATAGTTATACTTTTTGCAACAGATTGCACCATTGAACTTAGCCAAAAAAAGTTTTAGAGCTTGTATATTATAACTTTATTTCACTTCATATTCACAACATTAATTTTTCCATTATGTTATTAACTTCTGGGTTCCTAGATTATAGAATGCACCACCTCTCCACCGTCATCCATATTCACCTTATTTACATTGAATCTCTTCTTAAAAGTCATATAATCACATATCACAGATTAAGTGGGTCATGTTAAAACATATTACCACTCAGTTTAGATCTTTTTAAATTGTTTCAATGTTTTATCCATCTGAATACCATGCCCATGGGACTAATCATACTTCTCTCATTAATTTTATATTATGTGTATATTTTTCAATCATAGTCTATTACACATAAATTATAATTTACATCAATGCTGACTGCTACCATAGAAGGTATGCAACCATGCAATTTGTTCTCGATTTAGAACCTTTCTAAAAAAAATACACGAGAAGGATGATTGGATTGCATCTCCTTGAGAGCTTCTATTTTTTGTTTTGGTCGTTATAGCTTAGGAATATACCTAGAGGCATTTTTAGAAGAGAACTTCTCCTTTTAGAATAAGTTCCAAACCTAAAATAGGTTTTCACTCTTAGTTACTAGCCCGACTACAACAAATACATCTTTACTACAATGGGCTCGCGATAATGGAAAAAGGACTATCGCAGCATGCTTAGGTAGGTTGGGTCCATTTCTTTGATTTATTAATCCACTTACTATTAAATAAACTATTGCCACCCCAAATCAAATTGCCATGGTAAAAATAAAATTCTAAATTATTGTCCAAACACATCGATAGGCCATTTAACTTGGCACAATCTTTCACTTTGGTACCTCAAGTGGGCGTTGTTCACTTTTGGAACCTCAAGTAGCTATAAAGTGTGTCATTTTTGCATTTTTATTGAGTTAGGAATAATGTAAGTTGTGCATTTATTACACACACAAATGATATGTAAAGTAAAAAATAATGTGACGACACTTGTCATTTTCTCCAATATAAATTTTAAATAATTAATTTAAATTTTTTAAAATTCTTAATTAATAAATTAAACCCCCACCCCCACCCTCAAATCATCTTCTTCTAGAAATACCCTCAACCTCCCCTAGCCAACCCACCCACCCACCAAATTATCTTCTCCAAATACCTATTGATTGATCCTTGCTGATAATTGTTCATATTCATAGCAAATCCTAAGCACGGGATCGCAAATCTAAATTCCATTTCTCTTTTTATATTTTGTTGGTTCAGGCAAACTAAAATGGCCATTGCAGCTCCTTGTGAAAAACCCAATATCCCATCAAATGGACCTTCTTTAGAATATAAGTCTTTTAAATAAGCAACTGATTTGTTGAACTCTTCAATTTGTTTCTGGTACTGAAGAAGATCAATAGACTAACAACTATCTTCTAATTAGAAACATTCTCTCCCTTGTGATCAGGTGCAACTAACCATGAAAACTTTTTGCTGCAACTCTTCGAAGGTGGACGATTATTTTCCATTGCTGATGTAGAATTGCTATTTTGACGAATTTGATAAATGAAATCCTATTCATGGGGTGCATCCACAAAAACAAACTCAACAATGCTCCTGAGTTTCTTGGCTGAAGGTGTACAAATTTGTTAAGAAAAGAAAAATAATGCTAAAGAAATTAATGGATTGAAAGTGTGAGGAAGAAAGAGAAGAACGATTAAAAAAATACAAAAATAGCCTTTAAAACGCGCTCAAAATACGTGTAATACACGTGGTTTGATGAGTCAGAAAAAAGTGTCAAACTAACACACTTTATAGCTACTTGAGGTGCCAAAAGTGAACAACGTCCACTTGAGGTGCCAAAGTGAAAGATCGGGCAAAGTTAAGATATCTGTCGAAGTGTTTGGCCTAATTTTTTAGACTTTTGCCGCTAATATATAATCTATATCTATAATCTCTCTAAATATATATCAATTATATATAAAATGTATATCTATAATGTATCTATAATCTAAAATCTATAAATTATAATCTACAATTTATAATCTATAATCTATATCTACAATCTATAATATATTAAAAGTATGAAGGGCCTTAGATGTATTGTTTAAACTTTTTTTCCTTAATTAAAAGTCATTACTTTAGACAAAATCCTCTTTTCACTATTTTTTTTTAATATTTAAGTGTTGAAAATTCATTAAATATATTTATGATAAAACCTTTCCTTACTATACGTAATCAAAATTAATGATTTTTACTAATATTTATGTTTTGAAAATTAATTAAATATATTTACATTAAAATCTTTCCTTATTAGAAGTCATATGAATTAATGACTTTTCAAAATATTTAAGCATAGAAAATTAATCAAATATATTTATGGTAAAATCTTTTCTAATTAGAGATCATCAGAATTAATGACAACTAAAACCCATTTCATTAATTTAAGAATTCTAAATCAACTAAATTCTATTAAAGAAGAATTGAAAAATCTAAAAATAAATATAAAAGCATTAGAATAAGAAAAATTTAAGAAGTATCAAATTTTAAAAGTTTTAGGTACATAATAAGAATGTAATCAATGATTTTGTAAAAATTTGACTTTAAAAATAAGAAAAGATTTTAAATATAGAATAAAGAGGAAAAATAATCTTACAATAAATATCGTTCAAATTGATTTGTCTCTCTTAGACTCTGGCAATAAGGGAAAGAGGTACTGCATGATAAACGCAAACTTATGGAGGTAAAATATATATCTTCTTACACTAAAATATATGTTTATATTTACATTATTAGATTAAAATGCGAAGGATCTTCAAAAAGTGAGTTGAACTTTTACATGTCACTAAAAATCTCTGCAAATAATAAAATCATTTAATTTTAAATAACTAGACGTTACATGTGCGAGACACATGCAATTTAACTAGTATTATAATAATAATGAATGAGTCATTCCAAAGATTCTTATGAGTACAAGTCATACAATAAATTGGTCATTAGTGTCATACTCTGTTAATAAAATCAAACAAAACATATGATTAATTAGGAATTCACATGTTGTAAAGTCATCTAGAGGACGAGTAGGAATTATTAGTTACTAACATCTCTATGAACTTTAAGACACCATACTTAATTTAGGTCACATTCTTCCCTTGTTTCTCTTGATTTTTCATCAGTTTTCTTTAATTCCTCTTATGTTTCCTCTTATGTTTAAGTACCCATCAAATTTTTTGTACATCACTTGCAAGGAGCAATTTTTCTATGCTTCTCTTATTATTCAAGCGGGTCAATATTTTTATTCTTTCTTTTTGTTTTGTTACACCTTATAAATAACATACTGTAATTTATTGCAATATAATCATAAACCTTATTCCTTGAATTTCCATTATTCATCTTCATCCATATTTTTCCTTCTATTACTAAACTTGGTAGTGCATTAGGGACTTAGGATCAAATATTACAAGGCTAAACAACAAACGGGATTTGGTATTTAAGCATTTCCCAAAGAAGGATGCATAAAGTCTTGATGATATTTATTATAGATATTGTAAGGGTAAAATAGTAGACAAATATTTTTTCAAGATCATGCATTAACAAGGGAATGTATATGTCTTCTTCTATGATTTATACTTTCCAATGATTTTACGCATGGTTTCATTTTGTTAGACACACAAAGTAAGATCTAGATATCTATAGTTTACATGGAATATAACTAAACCTTACCGTGCACTATGCACAAATTAGTCAAATTGTGTCCCTATTGACTCTCTTGTTTAGGACTTCCAGATTTTTCCTATAACATACTTAGAAGGAGTACCAAGTATTCCAAAGTGTTCAAGGCTTTCTTCTTTTCGTTCTACCAAAGGGAAAAATTTTCCTCATGATGGTTGTCATCCATCCATCGTTGAAAAATATTCTACCTTGTGACTAAAATAAAATGTACTTTTAATGACCCATTTCATTATTATAGAATTGGACTCTATGTAGGTATTTGGGTATAGTTAGCCTTAGGGTGACAGTAACGAAAAAATCTCAGGCTTGGATGAATTCTGATGGAATGTGTGTCGTATGGTGTAGAGACATTCTAAATCTTATGGTTATTAGTATATTAATTCTATGCGTATGGTGATAGATAAGAAGTTTAATAATCCATAAAAATTTATGAAATAAAATTTGGGTGTATAAAACTCCAGTTATACCATTTGTTGCAATACGATAAATCAATGTTGTTGAAAAACAAAGCATGCCTTGTAAAAAGAAAGAAAATATAAAATCTCCCAAGATAATATTTAAGTGTAATGACCCTCCAAGTTATTTTCTGTATTTTCACAATTTTCGTATGGTTAGAGCTTTCCTATAGCTACCCTAAGTCATTTGTGACTCGCTAGAGCTAACAGTTTTGTTATTGTTTGGTTTTTAGAGTCAATTTCCTATTTTAAAGTTCTCGTTATTTAGGAATGTCTATTGAGATAAAAATGAAAGCTAGCGACCTTGTATGCCAATTCTAACTGTTCCACCAGCTTTAAAACATGGATTTTAGGCTAGGGGGACCTTTGGTTTGGTTCCCAAGGCTTCTAGACTCATTTTAGGTTATGGGATGGATTTTTGTAAATGTGGCCCTTGGGTGTAGGGCCTATATTTAATCGAAACAACTACAGATAGAAATTTGATGTTTTCTTTAGTCTAGAATATCGAATTTGGTAAGGTAGTATAGTTTATTTATGTTCATGAGATTCCAAGTAAATCCCGAGGGGTCGATGGAACTTGGTAAAAATAAAGTTTAAAATGGTGCACCCGCTTAATTGGTGCTTACTTTAGCGGCCAAAGGGTTGATTTAGCAGACGCCGATTAAGC
The DNA here is from genome assembly GCF_002878395.1 of Capsicum annuum. NCBI lineage: Eukaryota > Viridiplantae > Streptophyta > Magnoliopsida > Solanales > Solanaceae > Capsicum > Capsicum annuum. Next base: position 117,441,159 of record NC_061122.1, on the reverse strand, counting down.
TATGTGTTGTCCACAAAAGTGGAGGTCGTCCAGGTGAAAGTGTCTCTAAAGTGACCATACCCCTTTTTAGTAACGATCGCTTAAGCAATAACTCCTGGGGTATTAAGTTCTCCTATTCACCTAATTTTCTCCTATTTTAACTATGTTCCAAGAGCGTTAAAACCCTAGAGAACTCTAAAAGTTAGGATATTGATCCTTAGGTGATAATGGGGTGTTGGTGAGCTCGGTCGTTTCATCATTGTAATCCATGTAAGTTTCTATCTACTTCTTGATTTAATTTTATGATTTAGTCATAAGTTCCTAGGTCCTTGATGGGTTTAATTAAATGTTGAATAAGCTAGAAATTTACTCATTATTGAGGATAAATGATCCTTGAGTATAGAGAGACGTGTTGGTCATTTCAAAAGTGTGATTCTGCACATAGGTTTTTGACTCAATTTTGAACTCACAAATTTAGAATGCAATAGAGGTATCATTGTTCTCATATTAATGTGTAGATCATTATTTTGATAATGTGGCATCATGCAAAAGATTCTCAAAATGGAAAATCTCTAACTTAGCGGACTTTATTGGGCATTCTTTAACGTCCAAGTAGTCTAGGATTACTCTCATATAGATTGAGCTTAATTATGGTATTGCTATGTTATTATTATAGTTTTGGGTTGGGATCTGCGACTTGGTTGTATATTTAGAAAAATTAGATTGTTTGGCCAGTTAGTTAGCCGTATTTAGGTGGAATTGACTTAACCACTCGTTCTTTGGGTTAAATTACAACCTTCAGATTTAATGATACTTCTGTAGTACTTTGTAGTGTGATTTCGGAACATTAGTCTAGTTTGGGGTAGTAATTACCTTAGAATGGACTTTCGGGGATTAAAAGTGGACCTCTCTAACCCACTTTAGATCAAAATTATAATTAGCTCATTGTACACTTAAAAAGGTATTCTTATGTCACCCTATCTATATTTTTAGCCCGAGGAGGATTTAAACATATTGACTTTGTCTAGGTTTTCACCTTGAATTAATTAAGACCGGTTTGAGTTTGGAATATTATGATATTAAGATTGGTTGAAATCTTGTGTCTATGATGATATTACTTCTATCTCGAGTCTAGATTTAATGATACTATTTTTTATTTAACCCCATCATATGATGATACTATTTCAAGTTCAAGTCTGACATTTGACTGATACTAATGATGGGTATAGAGTCGGTTCAAGTCATGCAGAAGAGGGTCCACAATTGCAGTTTTAAGGTTCATATATTGTATGAGTGTTATCGTTATTATTTCTTTCTTGATTGCACCTATCAACCTTATGGAGGCTTGATTGGGTTTGGGTAAATTGTTTTGTTTACATATTCTAGGCTTATGGGGGCCATTTAGGCTATAAATATCCATGTTATTCACAATTACTCGATTGTTTGGTTTTAGAATTCAGAGAACCTTTTAGGTTTAACCTTTTTATGACTTTAGTTTATTATCTCACATCTTACTATACTTATATTATGATTTAGCTCAGTCGGCCGATGACACATACTGAGTGCCCATTCCTTTAATACTCACACTATAATTCTATATTATTTTTTGATGCAAGTTCGAGGACTAGTTGCCCTCAATGACATTCGTACTAGTATTGGTCGAAGCTTGGAGATAGGGTGAGTTTTTGGAGATGGAGCTAGCTTTCTCTCATTAATCTATTTTTGATGGTCCTTCTATTAGAGACTATTGTACATTTGATACTTATAGTATTCTTATTCTTTTCGTAGAGGCTCTTGTTCTAACCTTATTAGTTTATGGGATATTTCTACCATTTTACTTATTTATATACAGTTGTGTTATCATCCTTATATCTTTTGTCTTGTAATCTAATTGCTCGAAAGATTTTAGTATTTTCCAAACTTTCCACCAATTAGCCCATTACTTATCGCTCTTTACTACGGTTTAGCTTACCTATGAGAGGGTCAAAGTAGGTGCCATCAAAACTAGTGAAATTGGATCATGACAAAATGGTTTCAGATCCTAGGTTCAGTGGTGTTTTATGTACAATCACATCCAACTAGTTGAGTCCTATGGATTGGAATGATGATATCCTTTTCTTATCTTAAGAAGGATAAAAAACATTCTTAGGAGATCTCAACTTTCTTCACTCATTTCATACTACGAGTCTGTATTAGTATCTATGATTTACTTGGTTACACTCTTTTACAAATTACAAGGATATGAGATATTGCTATAAGAGATGAGAAACTTGAGTTCATGACTATGGATCCTAGCAGAGGCTGTGGCTGACCTTGAGATAAGGCTAGGCAAGAGTTGTAGCCCAAGCTAGAGGTCAAGATAAAGAGCCTTTGCCAAACCCTATTCGTAGTCCTATAGTAGAGATCCCTCTATCCCAGCCAATGGTAGGCCACGAATATCCTAGGCTCTATCGGGTTTCATTTCTTCATCATTACTTAGAGATGCTTTATTCAGTTAATGGGTTTGGTTGGTGGTGCATCATCTGATGTTTCTCAATCTGCAGATCGGAGTCGTACATAGGTATGGACGCAACCTGTAGCTATGACCCCCAGAGTTAAGATCCCTTAAGAACTGTTAGTTGCCCAACTGGAAGACACCCATCCTGTTATGTCTGTCGAGTATAAAAAGATATTGGACAATTATTTGAGATTAACTTTTCCTAGGTTTTTGGGGCACTGTACAAGGATGCATTTAAGTTTTTGGCTTTTGTGCAGATAACTCCATAATTTGGGATTAGTTGGGACTCTTGGGGTTGACTATAATAATTTTTAGTTGGACCTGGCTGCAAGACATTAGTGGAGAGGTTATCTTGATTTTAGGACAACTTGATCTCCCCCGTTGATACGGATATAGTTCTCTGAGTTTTTCTTGGATAATTATATACCTTATAGCCTTTAAGAGTGACTGAGATATCAGTTCTTTATATTGGAGAAAGGTTCAATGAGTGTCCTAGAGTATGAAGCTTGGTCATATAAGTTAGCTAAGTATGCTATAATTATTTGTCCAATCGTGTATGAGCAGATTGAATGTTCTTTTAGGAACTGAGACTTTCTCTTTGCATGGCTACATAGAAATTGATTTTCTCTAGTAGGTCTTTTATTAAGGTTTCTAAGTATGCTCATATAATAGAGGCAATGCATTGCAAGGCCTAAAGGGGCAGAGATAAGAGATGATGTTACTAAGGTAGTTTTAGTTCAAGCCGATGTGGCTCATGATTCAGAGTTAGAAGATCTTAGGATAGGTACCCTTCATGCTAGTTTTATCAGAATTAGGGTCAGTCTAGTAGGCTCATTTATGTCGTGCTTCATATTACCGATTAGGGTCAGCCCAACTATAATAATTATCCTATCTAGAGTAAAGGTCAGTATTCGAGAGTTAAACATATTAGGTTTTTTAGTCAAGGTGGGTATTCTGGAATAAACGAATCTTTTGGAAATAGTTTAATTGGTGTGTTATGAGTATGGGCCATCGGGCAGTTTTCTATAGAGTTTCCCTAATATGGGGTAGTTTTCCCTGTTGCATAGAGTGTTTGACCAATTAGTACCTTCCATGGTTAAAGGTAGTTTTTAGGGTCGTTGGGTGGTCTCTAGAGTTCTTGAGGATGTCCTCAATTAGGTAGGACAAGAGATTGGTCAAGTTCTTAGCTAGGTTCCCATCTAGGTTATTTATATGACGTGCCTGGTAAACCATAGGCAAACTATTCAAATGTTGTCATTACAGGTACAATCTTAGTGTGCCATCTTTTTTTTATTTAGGATCCATTTCATATGTATCTACTTATTATTCAACAGAGTTAGAGTTGTCTTGGGATTTCTTATCTATGCCATTATGTGCATATACTCCTGTGGGTGATTCTTTAGTAGTGGATCAGGTTTATAGATCATGTCATATGACCATTTGAGAGTTTGATACTTAAGCTGGTCTTAATGTATTAATATCCAGGCTCGGTTACAACAGTACCAGTGAGCCTAGGCTCTAATAAAAAGTTTTCATGACCTAATTTCACGAGTAATAATGGCACACACATTAATCCGGTAATAAGTAAGCCAAACCATAGCCCTAAACAACAAGTAATTGACTAATTGATGGAAAGTATGGTAAATACAAAAATTTCACAATTAATTAGATTACAAGTCAAAAGATATAAGGATAATAACGTAACTGAAACTAAATTTGGAAAATAGTGCAAATATCCCATGACCTAGTAAGGTCAGTACAAGAGCCTCTAGAAAAAGAATAGGAGTACTATAGGTATCAAATGTACAATATTATCAAATAGAAAGACCATCCAAATTAGGAAAAGACAAAAAAGTCGACTCTAGGTTCAAAAGCTCACATTAGCTCCAAAAACTAACCAACACTAGTATATATGATAGGAAGGGAATTAGTACATAAATCTACAACAAAAAATGATACAAAAGTGTGGTATGAGTACCAAAGGAATAGATACTCTATAAGCATCATCGGCCGACTACGCTAAATCATAATATAAATACAATAAGATGCGAGATAATAAACTAAAGTTAGGGAAAGGGCAAACCTAGAATAGTGCTCCAAAGTATCACTAGTATACTCAACAACTTGAGTATCGAACTCTTTAACCGCGATACACATAAAATAAGATCAGCCAAGGAAAGTAAGATAGCCTTGGAATAGTATTAGATTATCACTGGTATACTCAAGCTTGATCATCCTTGGAAAGCAAGGTAAATACCAAAATTTTGTAAGTAATTAGATTTCGTATCCATTTCTAATGCAAATCCCATTACTAGTTGCCCCGCTTATGTCTTTCAATTTGAGACTATTATATCTTTGATACTTATAGTACTTTTATTCTTTTGCTAGAGGCTATTTTACTGACCTTACAAGGTTATGAGATATTTCTACTTTTTCTTATTTATGTTCAGTTGCATTATCATTCTTATATTATATGACTTTTAATCTAATTACTTGCAAAAGTTTTATATTTAACTTACTTTCCACCAATTAGCTCATTACATGTTATTATGGGCTATGGTTTGGCTTACCTATAGGTGGGTAGAAATAGGTGCCATACAACTTATAAAATAGGGTCATACTATTATGCTTTGCTATAATGATTGTGGAATCACTTCACTAATACCATTTAACAATGGGGGGGACTAGTGTAGTAGTCCACAACTTTAGTATAGGACCTCTATAATGGGTCTATTGGGAGTTATTGTGGTACCACTATAGTGGGTGGGGATATGCTATAATGAATGTTAGGCATAATCATTGTCTAGGTTTTAAGTGTTGATGTTATTTTCTTCAAAACTCATCCTAGGACTATGTGAGGAAATTTTCTCCAAGTTTGGTTGATTTCCATTATTGAGGTTAGAATATAACAACATTCTTTGGTATATTAACTCCTTTAGTATTGAAAATCATTAAAATCATGATGTTAGGAAGAGTTCATGTGTTAATATCTAAAAATGATGAACCAAAGAGAATTGCCCTGGGGTAAAACTAAAATTTGTTTTAAATGATCCTCGATTGCTAGACTTAACTTCCCAAAGTATATTCCTTCCTCTATAATGAATGTTATGTGGAAATTCGATGTATTAATGGGTGAAAACCTATAATTCTAGGTTTAGACTATGCACTACGTTGAAACCTATGGGCTTAGTTCCTAATACTTGCAAATGGAGAATAAGCTAATGCTTTCTCCTTATTTACTATTTTCATACCAAGAACAGTAAAAAGGCAAAGTGTAATAACCTAATTTTTGGTGATTTGTGTGAAATATTTATTTCAATGTGAGTTGACTATCTTACCCATCCCTGAAGTTGCTTGTGGTGTTTCTGAGGTATGGGGATGTTTGGCGCAATTCCTAATGCATATTTGTGTGATATTGTGATAGTTGATTGTCTTAAAGGATTACTAATTGACTTTTCTTAACATCTTTTGGTTTGTGAATCGGATGGCAAAACATACTGCGCCAATATATTTGGAATATTAATTTTTGATTAGTAACATGGTTGGTGTGATTTTATGGATTTTATATCTAATTTCGACCCTGTATTTTAAAAATTATGAAAAAAGGTATCATGGGTAAATTATATGAAAACAATATTTTTTTGAAATTCTAATATTGCCATTAAGTTCAAAGCATCAAATTTGATAGGATAGAATAGTTCATTGTATTCTCGAGATTCTGAATGAATCCCAAGGGGGTCCGCAAATACTAGAAATTTTCCAAATCTCCATTGCTGATGCTCTACTCAGCTGGTGCAGCCGCTAGAGCACTACTTTGGTTGATTTAGTACTATCCAATAAAATGCCACTTGGCCACTTTAACAGCCAGCTACCCGCTGGGAAAGGGTGCTTTATAGACCCTCGTCTACTTTAACGGAGAGTGCTAAAGTGACCCTTATTTTCTTTATCAGATTAGAAAACTAAGTGGTTCCTACTGAAGTGATACTTCACCTCTTTAGCGGTGACCGCTAAAATAATTACTTGACCGCTTTAGCAGCAGCTTGCACATGGGCGTAAATAATCCTTTTCTCAGTTTTTTTTTTACCATTTTTTAGACTTGGAGGTTGGTGATTGAGTGTTTGGGCATTTTATTCCATTTCTAAGCTTGGGTAAGCTTCAAACTCCTATTTCAACTACTTTTATTCAATTTTATCATTGAAATCTTCTTTGAACTCGGATTAAAAGGAGGAATTTGGAGATTTTTTCCAAGAAATCCTAAATTAAAATTTCTTCAATTAAAACCCTAATTTTACCCCATTTTCACTGTGGTATTTCTCCTATGAGTTCCCTTAATCTTGGGGAAAATATTTTTTGACTAAAATTCTGATTTTTCACATTTTTTTTAAAACTAGTTTCGGGAATACATTTTGACCTCAATTTAGAAGTGGGTGATATGGGTATCATTGACTTTATTTTGACTCATAGATTCTATATTTGTTTGTTTTAGATGATTTTTGAGTCTGTAAGTGAGGTGAAAGCTTGGTGATAAAGGTTTATTAATTTTGATTTTTGTATTCGAGGTAGTCTATGGCTTACCATTCTGTAGAGTGGGTTGGGTAGTTAAGAATAATGTAAAATCATACTAGGGGTATGGGGTTGCATCATGGAAAATGTATTTAGGTAATTTATGTTCTCGTGTGGTGGCCTATGTGGATAATATTTGGTGGTTTTAAGGAATTATTTGTTATGTGTAATCGTGTTGGGTCTTATATGATACTGGTATTGATATATGCATTCTTAGTTGCACATGTTTAGGTGGGAAAATCCTAGATTTTAGGATTTATGTAGTATTAGTGACATTTTCATTCATGTTTCACTTGATGGTATTTGAATTATATTGGATCATGGTTGGTTGGTTATTTTGAGTGGATTGTTGTCTCACATGGTTGGTATATTGGTTAGATATTGGATATTCACATTTTGGTTGGTTGTGGGCATTACATGCTCATAACATATTCAATCATAAAACATTGGTACCACCATGGAAATACTAGAAACATTGTCTTTTTCTAACATAATATATAA